>NW_028275961.1:0-38524 GCF_052056855.1 Sturnus vulgaris
TGAAAGGCGAGCGAGAGCGTCCTTCCGGGTGCATTGCACTGAGTCGAGTGCTCGCTCGGGACTTTGCTCTCGCGGCCAAGGCAAGAGGGCGTGCTTGCCCGCAGAACCGAGAACACGCTGTTGGGCAGAGCTGCAGCTGACCGCTGGAGTTCAGCTCTCGCCGGACGGCAGAAGGCGAAGAACGAAGCCGCTTGCGAGCGGCGCAGTGCAGCGAAGAGCTCTCCGAATTCGCCGCTAGCTCCACGGTCCTTCTCAGCTGCGAGTAGCAGCGCTCGCAGTACACAGAGCTTCGCAAGGCCCGAAGAGCCGGAGGGAAGTATCGCACACGCAAATGCGCCGGGACAGAGACGTGTTCTACGTTGTCCCCTCTCGTCGTGCAGTTTGTGCCTCTGCTGCTTCTGCTGTTAGGAATCGCTCCTTGAAAGGCGAGCGAGAGCGTCCTTCCGGGTGCATTGCACTGAGTCGAGTGCTCGCTCGGGACTTTGCTCTCGCGGCCAAGGCAAGAGGGCGTGCTTGCCCGCAGAACCGAGAACACGCTGTTGGGCAGAGCTGCAGCTGACCGCCGGAGTTCAGCTCTCGCCGGACGGCAGAAGGCGAAGAACGAAGCCGCTTGCGAGCGGCGCAGTGCAGCGAAGAGCTCTCCGAATTCGCCGCTAGCTCCACGGTCCTTCTCAGCTGCGAGTAGCAGCGCTCGCAGTACACAGAGCCTCGCAAGGCCCGAAGACCCGGAGGGAAGTATCGCACACGCAAATGCGCCGGGACAGAGACGTGTTCTACGTTGTCCCTTCTCGTCGTGCAGTTTGTGCCTCTGCTGCTTCTGCTGTTAGGAATCGCTCCTTGAAAGGCGAGCGAGAGCGTCCTTCCGGGTGCATTGCACTGAGTCGAGTGCTCGCTCGGGACTTTGCTCTCGGGGCCAAGGCAAGAGGGCGTGCTTGCCCGCAGAACCGAGAACACGCTGTTGGGCAGAGCTGCAGCTGACCGCTGGAGTTCAGCTCTCGCCGGACGGCAGAAGGCGAAGAACGAAGGCGCTTGCGAGCGGCGCAGTGCAGCGAAGAGCTCTCCGAATTCGCCGCTAGCTCCACGGTCCTTCTCAGCTGCGAGTAGCAGCGCTCGCAGTACACAGAGCCTCGCAAGGCCCGAAGACCCGGAGGGAAGTATCGCACACGAAAATGCGCCGGGACAGAGACGTGTTCTACGTTGTCCCCTCTCGTCGTGCAGTTTGTGCCTCTGCTGCTTCTGCTGTTAGGAATCGCTCCTTGAAAGGCGAGCGAGAGCGTCCTTCCGGGTGCATTGCACTGAGTCGAGTGCTCGCTCGGGACTTTGCTCTCGGGGCCAAGGCAAGAGGGCGTGCTTGCCCGCAGAACCGAGAACACGCTGTTGGGCAGAGCTGCAGCTGACCGCTGGAGTTCAGCTCTCGCCGGACGGCAGAAGGCGAAGAACGAAGCCGCTTGCGAGCGGCGCAGTGCAGCGAAGAGCTCTCCGAATTCGCCGCTAGCTCCACGGTCCTTCTCAGCTGCGAGTAGCAGCGCTCGCAGTACACAGAGCCTCGCAAGGCCCGAAGACCCGGAGGGAAGTATCGCACACGCAAATGTGCCGGGACAGAGACGTGTTCTACGTTGTCCCTTCTCGTCGTGCAGTTTGTGCCTCTGCTGCTTCTGCTGTTAGGAATCGCTCCTTGAAAGGCGAGCGAGAGCGTCCTTCCGGGTGCATTGCACTGAGTCGAGTGCTCGCTCGGGACTTTGCTCTCGCGGCCAAGGCAAGAGGGCGTGCTTGCCCGCAGAACCGAGAACACGCTGTTGGGCAGAGCTGCAGCTGACCGCTGGAGTTCAGCTCTCGCCGGACGGCAGAAGGCGAAGAACGAAGCCGCTTGCGAGCGGCGCAGTGCAGCGAAGAGCTCTCCGAATTCGCCGCTAGCTCCACGGTCCTTCTCAGCTGCGAGTAGCAGCGCTCGCAGTACACAGAGCTTCGCAAGGCCCGAAGACCCGGAGGGAAGTATCGCACACGCAAATGTGCCGGGACAGAGACGTGTTCTACGGTGTCCCCTCTCGTCGTGCAGTTTGTGCCTCTGCTGCTTCTGCTGTTAGGAATCGCTCCTTGAAAGGCGAGCGAGAGCGTCCTTCCGGGTGCATTGCACTGAGTCGAGTGCTCGCTCGGGACTTTGCTCTCGCGGCCAAGGCAAGAGGGCGTGCTTGCCCGCAGAACCGAGAACACGCTGTTGGGCAGAGCTGCAGCTGACCGCTGGAGTTCAGCTCTCGCCGGACGGCAGAAGGCGAAGAACGAAGCCGCTTGCGAGCGGCGCAGTGCAGCGAAGAGCTCTCCGAATTCGCCGCTAGCTCCACGGTCCTTCTCAGCTGCGAGTAGCAGCGCTCGCAGTACACAGAGCTTCGCAAGGCCCGAAGACCCGGAGGGAAGTATCGCACACGAAAATGCGCCGGGACAGAGACGTGTTCTACGTTGTCCCCTCTCGTCGTGCAGTTTGTGCCTCTGCTGCTTCTGCTGTTAGGAATCGCTCCTTGAAAGGCGAGCGAGAGCGTCCTTCCGGGTGCATTGCACTGAGTCGAGTGCTCGCTCGGGACTTTGCTCTCGGGGCCAAGGCAAGAGGGCGTGCTTGCCCGCAGAACCGAGAACACGCTGTTGGGCAGAGCTGCAGCTGACCGCTGGAGTTCAGCTCTCGCCGGACGGCAGAAGGCGAAGAACGAAGCCGCTTGCGAGCGGCGCAGTGCAGCGAAGAGCTCTCCGAATTCGCCGCTAGCTCCACGGTCCTTCTCAGCTGCGAGTAGCAGCGCTCGCAGTACACAGAGCTTCGCAAGGCCCGAAGACCCGGAGGGAAGTATCGCACACGGAAATGTGCCGGGACAGAGACGTGTTCTACGGTGTCCCCTCTCGTCGTGCAGTTTGTGCCTCTGCTGCTTCTGCTGTTAGGAATCGCTCCTTGAAAGGCGAGCGAGAGCGTCCTTCCGGGTGCATTGCACTGAGTCGAGTGCTCGCTCGGGACTTTGCTCTCGGGGCCAAGGCAAGAGGGCGTGCTTGCCCGCAGAACCGAGAACACGCTGTTGGGCAGAGCTGCAGCTGACCGCTGGAGTTCAGCTCTCGCCGGACGGCAGAAGGCGAAGAACGAAGCCGCTTGCGAGCGGCGCAGTGCAGCGAAGAGCTCTCCGAATTCGCCGCTAGCTCCACGGTCCTTCTCAGCTGCGAGTAGCAGCGCTCGCAGTACACAGAGCTTCGCAAGGCCCGAAGAGCCGGAGGGAAGTATCGCGCACGCAAATGCGCCGGGACAGAGACGTGTTCTACGTTGTCCCCTCTCGTCGTGCAGTTTGTGCCTCTGCTGCTTCTGCTGTTAGGAATCGCTCCTTGAAAGGCGAGCGAGAGCGTCCTTCCGGGTGCATTGCACTGAGTCGAGTGCTCGCTCGGGACTTTGCTCTCGGGGCCAAGGCAAGAGGGCGTGCTTGCCCGCAGAACCGAGAACACGCTGTTGGGCAGAGCTGCAGCTGACCGCTGGAGTTCAGCTCTCGCCGGACGGCAGAAGGCGAAGAACGAAGCCGCTTGCGAGCGGCGCAGTGCAGCGAAGAGCTCTCCGAATTCGCCGCTAGCTCCACGGTCCTTCTCAGCTGCGAGTAGCAGCGCTCGCAGTACACAGAGCTTCGCAAGGCCCGAAGACCCGGAGGGAAGTATCGCACACGAAAATGCGCCGGGACAGATCGTGTTCTACGTTGTCCCCTCTCGTCGTGCAGTTTGTGCCTCTGCTGCTTCTGCTGTTAGGAATCGCTCCTTGAAAGGCGAGCGAGAGCGTCCTTCCGGGTGCATTGCACTGAGTCGAGTGCTCGCTCGGGACTTTGCTCTCGGGGCCAAGGCAAGAGGGCGTGCTTGCCCGCAGAACCGAGAACACGCTGTTGGGCAGAGCTGCAGCTGACCGCTGGAGTTCAGCTCTCGCCGGACGGCAGAAGGCGAAGAACGAAGCCGCTTGCGAGCGGCGCAGTGCAGCGAAGAGCTCTCCGAATTCGCCGCTAGCTCCACGGTCCTTCTCAGCTGCGAGTAGCAGCGCTCGCAGTACACAGAGCTTCGCAAGGCCCGAAGACCCGGAGGGAAGTATCGCACACGGAAATGCGCCGGGACAGAGACGTGTTCTACGTTGTCCCCTCTCGTCGTGCAGTTTGTGCCTCTGCTGCTTCTGCTGTTAGGAATCGCTCCTTGAAAGGCGAGCGAGAGCGTCCTTCCGGGTGCATTGCACTGAGTCGAGTGCTCGCTCGGGACTTTGCTCTCGGGGCCAAGGCAAGAGGGCGTGCTTGCCCGCAGAACCGAGAACACGCTGTTGGGCAGAGCTGCAGCTGACCGCTGGAGTTCAGCTCTCGCCGGACGGCAGAAGGCGAAGAACGAAGCCGCTTGCGAGCGGCGCAGTGCAGCGAAGAGCTCTCCGAATTCGCCGCTAGCTCCACGGTCCTTCTCAGCTGCGAGTAGCAGCGCTCGCAGTACACAGAGCTTCGCAAGGCCCGAAGACCCGGAGGGAAGTATCGCACACGGAAATGCGCCGGGACAGAGACGTGTTCTACGGTGTCCCCTCTCGTCGTGCAGTTTGTGCCTCTGCTGCTTCTGCTGTTAGGAATCGCTCCTTGAAAGGCGAGCGAGAGCGTCCTTCCGGGTGCATTGCACTGAGTCGAGTGCTCGCTCGGGACTTTGCTCTCGGGGCCAAGGCAAGAGGGCGTGCTTGCCCGCAGAACCGAGAACACGCTGTTGGGCAGAGCTGCAGCTGACCGCTGGAGTTCAGCTCTCGCCGGACGGCAGAAGGCGAAGAACGAAGCCGCTTGCGAGCGGCGCAGTGCAGCGAAGAGCTCTCCGAATTCGCCGCTAGCTCCACGGTCCTTCTCAGCTGCGAGTAGCAGCGCTCGCAGTACACAGAGCTTCGCAAGGCCCGAAGAGCCGGAGGGAAGTATCGCACACGGAAATGCGCCGGGACAGAGACGTGTTCTACGGTGTCCCCTCTCGTCGTGCAGTTTGTGCCTCTGCTGCTTCTGCTGTTAGGAATCGCTCCTTGAAAGGCGAGCGAGAGCGTCCTTCCGGGTGCATTGCACTGAGTCGAGTGCTCGCTCGGGACTTTGCTCTCGCGGGCCAAGGCAAGAGGGCGTGCTTGCCCGCAGAACCGAGAACACGCTGTTGGGCAGAGCTGCAGCTGACCGCTGGAGTTCAGCTCTCGCCGGACGGCAGAAGGCGAAGAACGAAGCCGCTTGCGAGCGGCGCAGTGCAGCGAAGAGCTCTCCGAATTCGCCGCTAGCTCCACGGTCCTTCTCAGCTGCGAGTAGCAGCGCTCGCAGTACACAGAGCTTCGCAAGGCCCGAAGAGCCGGAGGGAAGTATCGCACACGAAAATGCGCCGGGACAGAGACGTGTTCTACGGTGTCCCCTCTCGTCGTGCAGTTTGTGCCTCTGCTGCTTCTGCTGTTAGGAATCGCTCCTTGAAAGGCGAGCGAGAGCGTCCTTCCGGGTGCATTGCACTGAGTCGAGTGCTCGCTCGGGACTTTGCTCTCGCGGCCAAGGCAAGAGGGCGTGCTTGCCCGCAGAACCGAGAACACGCTGTTGGGCAGAGCTGCAGCTGACCGCTGGAGTTCAGCTCTCGCCGGACGGCAGAAGGCGAAGAACGAAGCCGCTTGCGAGCGGCGCAGTGCAGCGAAGAGCTCTCCGAATTCGCCGCTAGCTCCACGGTCCTTCTCAGCTGCGAGTAGCAGCGCTCGCAGTACACAGAGCTTCGCAAGGCCCGAAGAGCCGGAGGGAAGTATCGCACACGAAAATGCGCCGGGACAGAGACGTGTTCTACGTTGTCCCCTCTCGTCGTGCAGTTTGTGCCTCTGCTGCTTCTGCTGTTAGGAATCGCTCCTTGAAAGGCGAGCGAGAGCGTCCTTCCGGGTGCATTGCACTGAGTCGAGTGCTCGCTCGGGACTTTGCTCTCGGGGCCAAGGCAAGAGGGCGTGCTTGCCCGCAGAACCGAGAACACGCTGTTGGGCAGAGCTGCAGCTGACCGCTGGAGTTCAGCTCTCGCCGGACGGCAGAAGGCGAAGAACGAAGCCGCTTGCGAGCGGCGCAGTGCAGCGAAGAGCTCTCCGAATTCGCCGCTAGCTCCACGGTCCTTCTCAGCTGCGAGTAGCAGCGCTCGCAGTACACAGAGCTTCGCAAGGCCCGAAGAGCCGGAGGGAAGTATCGCACACGCAAATGCGCCGGGACAGAGACGTGTTCTACGTTGTCCCCTCTCGTCGTGCAGTTTGTGCCTCTGCTGCTTCTGCTGTTAGGAATCGCTCCTTGAAAGGCGAGCGAGAGCGTCCTTCCGGGTGCATTGCACTGAGTCGAGTGCTCGCTCGGGACTTTGCTCTCGGGGCCAAGGCAAGAGGGCGTGCTTGCCCGCAGAACCGAGAACACGCTGTTGGGCAGAGCTGCAGCTGACCGCCGGAGTTCAGCTCTCGCCGGACGGCAGAAGGCGAAGAACGAAGCCGCTTGCGAGCGGCGCAGTGCAGCGAAGAGCTCTCCGAATTCGCCGCTAGCTCCACGGTCCTTCTCAGCTGCGAGTAGCAGCGCTCGCAGTACACAGAGCTTCGCAAGGCCCGAAGAGCCGGAGGGAAGTATCGCACACGCAAATGCGCCGGGACAGAGACGTGTTCTACGTTGTCCCCTCTCGTCGTGCAGTTTGTGCCTCTGCTGCTTCTGCTGTTAGGAATCGCTCCTTGAAAGGCGAGCGAGAGCGTCCTTCCGGGTGCATTGCACTGAGTCGAGTGCTCGCTCGGGACTTTGCTCTCGCGGCCAAGGCAAGAGGGCGTGCTTGCCCGCAGAACCGAGAACACGCTGTTGGGCAGAGCTGCAGCTGACCGCTGGAGTTCAGCCTTCGCCGGACGGCAGAAGGCGAAGAACGAAGCCGCTTGCGAGCGGCGCAGTGCAGCGAAGAGCTCTCCGAATTCGCCGCTAGCTCCACGGTCCTTCTCAGCTGCGAGTAGCAGCGCTCGCAGTACACAGAGCTTCGCAAGGCCCGAAGAGCCGGAGGGAAGTATCGCACACGCAAATGTGCCGGGACAGAGACGTGTTCTACGGTGTCCCCTCTCGTCGTGCAGTTTGTGCCTCTGCTGCTTCTGCTGTTAGGAATCGCTCCTTGAAAGGCGAGCGAGAGCGTCCTTCCGGGTGCATTGCACTGAGTCGAGTGCTCGCTCGGGACTTTGCTCTCGCGGCCAAGGCAAGAGGGCGTGCTTGCCCGCAGAACCGAGAACACGCTGTTGGGCAGAGCTGCAGCTGACCGCTGGAGTTCAGCCTTCGCCGGACGGCAGAAGGCGAAGAACGAAGCCGCTTGCGAGCGGCGCAGTGCAGCGAAGAGCTCTCCGAATTCGCCGCTAGCTCCACGGTCCTTCTCAGCTGCGAGTAGCAGCGCTCGCAGTACACAGAGCTTCGCAAGGCCCGAAGAGCCGGAGGGAAGTATCGCACACGCAAATGTGCCGGGACAGAGACGTGTTCTACGGTGTCCCCTCTCGTCGTGCAGTTTGTGCCTCTGCTGCTTCTGCTGTTAGGAATCGCTCCTTGAAAGGCGAGCGAGAGCGTCCTTCCGGGTGCATTGCACTGAGTCGAGTGCTCGCTCGGGACTTTGCTCTCGCGGCCAAGGCAAGAGGGCGTGCTTGCCCGCAGAACCGAGAACACGCTGTTGGGCAGAGCTGCAGCTGACCGCTGGAGTTCAGCCTTCGCCGGACGGCAGAAGGCGAAGAACGAAGCCGCTTGCGAGCGGCGCAGTGCAGCGAAGAGCTCTCCGAATTCGCCGCTAGCTCCACGGTCCTTCTCAGCTGCGAGTAGCAGCGCTCGCAGTACACAGAGCTTCGCAAGGCCCGAAGAGCCGGAGGGAAGTATCGCACACGCAAATGTGCCGGGACAGAGACGTGTTCTACGTTGTCCCCTGTCGTCGTGCAGTTTGTGCCTCTGCTGCTTCTGCTGTTAGGAATCGCTCCTTGAAAGGCGAGCGAGAGCGTCCTTCCGGGTGCATTGCACTGAGTCGAGTGCTCGCTCGGGACTTTGCTCTCGCGGCCAAGGCAAGAGGGCGTGCTTGCCCGCAGAACCGAGAACACGCTGTTGGGCAGAGCTGCAGCTGACCGCTGGAGTTCAGCCTTCGCCGGACGGCAGAAGGCGAAGAACGAAGGCGGTTGCGAGCGGCGCAGTGCAGCGAAGAGCTCTCCGAATTCGCCGCTAGCTCCACGGTCCTTCTCAGCTGCGAGTAGCAGCGCTCGCAGTACACAGAGCTTCGCAAGGCCCGAAGAGCCGGAGGGAAGTATCGCACACGCAAATGTGCCGGGACAGAGACGTGTTCTACGTTGTCCCCTCTCGTCGTGCAGTTTGTGCCTCTGCTGCTTCTGCTGTTAGGAATCGCTCCTTGAAAGGCGAGCGAGAGCGTCCTTCCGGGTGCATTGCACTGAGTCGAGTGCTCGCTCGGGACTTTGCTCTCGGGGCCAAGGCAAGAGGGCGTGCTTGCCCGCAGAACCGAGAACACGCTGTTGGGCAGAGCTGCAGCTGACCGCTGGAGTTCAGCCTTCGCCGGACGGCAGAAGGCGAAGAACGAAGCCGCTTGCGAGCGGCGCAGTGCAGCGAAGAGCTCTCCGAATTCGCCGCTAGCTCCACGGTCCTTCTCAGCTGCGAGTAGCAGCGCTCGCAGTACACAGAGCTTCGCAAGGCCCGAAGAGCCGGAGGGAAGTATCGCACACGCAAATGTGCCGGGACAGAGACGTGTTCTACGTTGTCCCCTGTCGTCGTGCAGTTTGTGCCTCTGCTGCTTCTGCTGTTAGGAATCGCTCCTTGAAAGGCGAGCGAGAGCGTCCTTCCGGGTGCATTGCACTGAGTCGAGTGCTCGCTCGGGACTTTGCTCTCGCGGCCAAGGCAAGAGGGCGTGCTTGCCCGCAGAACCGAGAACACGCTGTTGGGCAGAGCTGCAGCTGACCGCTGGAGTTCAGCTCTCGCCGGACGGCAGAAGGCGAAGAACGAAGCCGCTTGCGAGCGGCGCAGTGCAGCGAAGAGCTCTCCGAATTCGCCGCTAGCTCCACGGTCCTTCTCAGCTGCGAGTAGCAGCGCTCGCAGTACACAGAGCTTCGCAAGGCCCGAAGAGCCGGAGGGAAGTATCGCACACGCAAATGTGCCGGGACAGAGACGTGTTCTACGTTGTCCCCTCTCGTCGTGCAGTTTGTGCCTCTGCTGCTTCTGCTGTTAGGAATCGCTCCTTGAAAGGCGAGCGAGAGCGTCCTTCCGGGTGCATTGCACTGAGTCGAGTGCTCGCTCGGGACTTTGCTCTCGCGGCCAAGGCAAGAGGGCGTGCTTGCCCGCAGAACCGAGAACACGCTGTTGGGCAGAGCTGCAGCTGACCGCTGGAGTTCAGCCTTCGCCGGACGGCAGAAGGCGAAGAACGAAGCCGCTTGCGAGCGGCGCAGTGCAGCGAAGAGCTCTCCGAATTGGCCGCTAGCTCCACGGTCCTTCTCAGCTGCGAGTAGCAGCGCTCGCAGTACACAGAGCTTCGCAAGGCCCGAAGAGCCGGAGGGAAGTATCGCACACGCAAATGTGCCGGGACAGAGACGTGTTCTACGGTGTCCCCTCTCGTCGTGCAGTTTGTGCCTCTGCTGCTTCTGCTGTTAGGAATCGCTCCTTGAAAGGCGAGCGAGAGCGTCCTTCCGGGTGCATTGCACTGAGTCGAGTGCTCGCTCGGGACTTTGCTCTCGCGGCCAAGGCAAGAGGGCGTGCTTGCCCGCAGAACCGAGAACACGCTGTTGGGCAGAGCTGCAGCTGACCGCTGGAGTTCAGCCTTCGCCGGACGGCAGAAGGCGAAGAACGAAGCCGCTTGCGAGCGGCGCAGTGCAGCGAAGAGCTCTCCGAATTCGCCGCTAGCTCCACGGTCCTTCTCAGCTGCGAGTAGCAGCGCTCGCAGTACACAGAGCTTCGCAAGGCCCGAAGACCCGGAGGGAAGTATCGCACACGCAAATGTGCCGGGACAGAGACGTGTTCTACGGTGTCCCCTCTCGTCGTGCAGTTTGTGCCTCTGCTGCTTCTGCTGTTAGGAATCGCTCCTTGAAAGGCGAGCGAGAGCGTCCTTCCGGGTGCATTGCACTGAGTCGAGTGCTCGCTCGGGACTTTGCTCTCGCGGCCAAGGCAAGAGGGCGTGCTTGCCCGCAGAACCGAGAACACGCTGTTGGGCAGAGCTGCAGCTGACCGCTGGAGTTCAGCCTTCGCCGGACGGCAGAAGGCGAAGAACGAAGCCGCTTGCGAGCGGCGCAGTGCAGCGAAGAGCTCTCCGAATTCGCCGCTAGCTCCACGGTCCTTCTCAGCTGCGAGTAGCAGCGCTCGCAGTACACAGAGCTTCGCAAGGCCCGAAGAGCCGGAGGGAAGTATCGCACACGCAAATGTGCCAGGACAGAGACGTGTTCTACGTTGTCCCCTGTCGTCGTGCAGTTTGTGCCTCTGCTGCTTCTGCTGTTAGGAATCGCTCCTTGAAAGGCGAGCGAGAGCGTCCTTCCGGGTGCATTGCACTGAGTCGAGTGCTCGCTCGGGACTTTGCTCTCGCGGCCAAGGCAAGAGGGCGTGCTTGCCCGCAGAACCGAGAACACGCTGTTGGGCAGAGCTGCAGCTGACCGCTGGAGTTCAGCCTTCGCCGGACGGCAGAAGGCGAAGAACGAAGCCGCTTGCGAGCGGCGCAGTGCAGCGAAGAGCTCTCCGAATTCGCCGCTAGCTCCACGGTCCTTCTCAGCTGCGAGTAGCAGCGCTCGCAGTACACAGAGCTTCGCAAGGCCCGAAGAGCCGGAGGGAAGTATCGCACACGCAAATGTGCCAGGACAGAGACGTGTTCTACGGTGTCCCCTCTCGTCGTGCAGTTTGTGCCTCTGCTGCTTCTGCTGTTAGGAATCGCTCCTTGAAAGGCGAGCGAGAGCGTCCTTCCGGGTGCATTGCACTGAGTCGAGTGCTCGCTCGGGACTTTGATCTCGCGGCCAAGGCAAGAGGGCGTGCTTGCCCGCAGAACCGAGAACACGCTGTTGGGCAGAGCTGCAGCTGACCGCTGGAGTTCAGCCTTCGCCGGACGGCAGAAGGCGAAGAACGAAGCCGCTTGCGAGCGGCGCAGTGCAGCGAAGAGCTCTCCGAATTCGCCGCTAGCTCCACGGTCCTTCTCAGCTGCGAGTAGCAGCGCTCGCAGTACACAGAGCTTCGCAAGGCCCGAAGAGCCGGAGGGAAGTATCGCACACGCAAATGTGCCAGGACAGAGACGTGTTCTACGTTGTCCCCTCTCGTCGTGCAGTTTGTGCCTCTGCTGCTTCTGCTGTTAGGAATCGCTCCTTGAAAGGCGAGCGAGAGCGTCCTTCCGGGTGCATTGCACTGAGTCGAGTGCTCGCTCGGGACTTTGCTCTCGCGGCCAAGGCAAGAGGGCGTGCTTGCCCGCAGAACCGAGAACACGCTGTTGGGCAGAGCTGCAGCTGACCGCTGGAGTTCAGCTCTCGCCGGACGGCAGAAGGCGAAGAACGAAGCCGCTTGCGAGCGGCGCAGTGCAGCGAAGAGCTCTCCGAATTCGCCGCTAGCTCCACGGTCCTTCTCAGCTGCGAGTAGCAGCGCTCGCAGTACACAGAGCTTCGCAAGGCCCGAAGACCCGGAGGGAAGTATCGCACACGAAAATGCGCCGGGACAGAGACGTGTTCTACGTTGTCCCCTCTCGTCGTGCAGTTTGTGCCTCTGCTGCTTCTGCTGTTAGGAATCGCTCCTTGAAAGGCGAGCGAGAGCGTCCTTCCGGGTGCATTGCACTGAGTCGAGTGCTCGCTCGGGACTTTGTCTCGGGGCCAAGGCAAGAGGGCGTGCTTGCCCGCAGAACCGAGAACACGCTGTTGGGCAGAGCTGCAGCTGACCGCTGGAGTTCAGCTCTCGCCGGACGGCAGAAGGCGAAGAACGAAGCCGCTTGCGAGCGGCGCAGTGCAGCGAAGAGCTCTCCGAATTCGCCGCTAGCTCCACGGTCCTTCTCAGCTGCGAGTAGCAGCGCTCGCAGTACACAGAGCTTCGCAAGGCCCGAAGACCCGGAGGGAAGTATCGCACACGGAAATGTGCCGGGACAGAGACGTGTTCTACGGTGTCCCCTCTCGTCGTGCAGTTTGTGCCTCTGCTGCTTCTGCTGTTAGGAATCGCTCCTTGAAAGGCGAGCGAGAGCGTCCTTCCGGGTGCATTGCACTGAGTCGAGTGCTCGCTCGGGGCTTTGCTCTCGGGGCCAAGGCAAGAGGGCGTGCTTGCCCGCAGAACCGAGAACACGCTGTTGGGCAGAGCTGCAGCTGACCGCCGGAGTTCAGCTCTCGCCGGACGGCAGAAGGCGAAGAACGAAGCCGCTTGCGAGCGGCGCAGTGCAGCGAAGAGCTCTCCGAATTCGCCGCTAGCTCCACGGTCCTTCTCAGCTGCGAGTAGCAGCGCTCGCAGTACACAGAGCCTCGCAAGGCCCGAAGACCCGGAGGGAAGTATCGCACACGCAAATGTGCCGGGACAGAGACGTGTTCTACGTTGTCCCTTCTCGTCGTGCAGTTTGTGCCTCTGCTGCTTCTGCTGTTAGGAATCGCTCCTTGAAAGGCGAGCGAGAGCGTCCTTCCGGGTGCATTGCACTGAGTCGAGTGCTCGCTCGGGACTTTGCTCTCGCGGCCAAGGCAAGAGGGCGTGCTTGCCCGCAGAACCGAGAACACGCTGTTGGGCAGAGCTGCAGCTGACCGCTGGAGTTCAGCCTTCGCCGGACGGCAGAAGGCGAAGAACGAAGCCGCTTGCGAGCGGCGCAGTGCAGCGAAGAGCTCTCCGAATTCGCCGCTAGCTCCACGGTCCTTCTCAGCTGCGAGTAGCAGCGCTCGCAGTACACAGAGCTTCGCAAGGCCCGAAGAGCCGGAGGGAAGTATCGCACACGCAAATGTGCCGGGACAGAGACGTGTTCTACGGTGTCCCCTCTCGTCGTGCAGTTTGTGCCTCTGCTGCTTCTGCTGTTAGGAATCGCTCCTTGAAAGGCGAGCGAGAGCGTCCTTCCGGGTGCATTGCACTGAGTCGAGTGCTCGCTCGGGACTTTGCTCTCGCGGCCAAGGCAAGAGGGCGTGCTTGCCCGCAGAACCGAGAACACGCTGTTGGGCAGAGCTGCAGCTGACCGCTGGAGTTCAGCCTTCGCCGGACGGCAGAAGGCGAAGAACGAAGCCGCTTGCGAGCGGCGCAGTGCAGCGAAGAGCTCTCCGAATTCGCCGCTAGCTCCACGGTCCTTCTCAGCTGCGAGTAGCAGCGCTCGCAGTACACAGAGCTTCGCAAGGCCCGAAGAGCCGGAGGGAAGTATCGCACACGCAAATGTGCCGGGACAGAGACGTGTTCTACGTTGTCCCCTCTCGTCGTGCAGTTTGTGCCTCTGCTGCTTCTGCTGTTAGGAATCGCTCCTTGAAAGGCGAGCGAGAGCGTCCTTCCGGGTGCATTGCACTGAGTCGAGTGCTCGCTCGGGACTTTGCTCTCGGGGCCAAGGCAAGAGGGCGTGCTTGCCCGCAGAACCGAGAACACGCTGTTGGGCAGAGCTGCAGCTGACCGCTGGAGTTCAGCCTTCGCCGGACGGCAGAAGGCGAAGAACGAAGCCGCTTGCGAGCGGCGCAGTGCAGCGAAGAGCTCTCCGAATTCGCCGCTAGCTCCACGGTCCTTCTCAGCTGCGAGTAGCAGCGCTCGCAGTACACAGAGCTTCGCAAGGCCCGAAGAGCCGGAGGGAAGTATCGCACACGCAAATGTGCCGGGACAGAGACGTGTTCTACGGTGTCCCCTCTCGTCGTGCAGTTTGTGCCTCTGCTGCTTCTGCTGTTAGGAATCGCTCCTTGAAAGGCGAGCGAGAGCGTCCTTCCGGGTGCATTGCACTGAGTCGAGTGCTCGCTCGGGACTTTGCTCTCGCGGCCAAGGCAAGAGGGCGTGCTTGCCCGCAGAACCGAGAACACGCTGTTGGGCAGAGCTGCAGCTGACCGCTGGAGTTCAGCCTTCGCCGGACGGCAGAAGGCGAAGAACGAAGCCGCTTGCGAGCGGCGCAGTGCAGCGAAGAGCTCTCCGAATTCGCCGCTAGCTCCACGGTCCTTCTCAGCTGCGAGTAGCAGCGCTCGCAGTACACAGAGCTTCGCAAGGCCCGAAGAGCCGGAGGGAAGTATCGCACACGCAAATGTGCCGGGACAGAGACGTGTTCTACGTTGTCCCCTGTCGTCGTGCAGTTTGTGCCTCTGCTGCTTCTGCTGTTAGGAATCGCTCCTTGAAAGGCGAGCGAGAGCGTCCTTCCGGGTGCATTGCACTGAGTCGAGTGCTCGCTCGGGACTTTGCTCTCGCGGCCAAGGCAAGAGGGCGTGCTTGCCCGCAGAACCGAGAACACGCTGTTGGGCAGAGCTGCAGCTGACCGCTGGAGTTCAGCCTTCGCCGGACGGCAGAAGGCGAAGAACGAAGCCGCTTGCGAGCGGCGCAGTGCAGCGAAGAGCTCTCCGAATTCGCCGCTAGCTCCACGGTCCTTCTCAGCTGCGAGTAGCAGCGCTCGCAGTACACAGAGCTTCGCAAGGCCCGAAGAGCCGGAGGGAAGTATCGCACACGCAAATGTGCCGGGACAGAGACGTGTTCTACGTTGTCCCCTCTCGTCGTGCAGTTTGTGCCTCTGCTGCTTCTGCTGTTAGGAATCGCTCCTTGAAAGGCGAGCGAGAGCGTCCTTCCGGGTGCATTGCACTGAGTCGAGTGCTCGCTCGGGACTTTGCTCTCGCGGCCAAGGCAAGAGGGCGTGCTTGCCCGCAGAACCGAGAACACGCTGTTGGGCAGAGCTGCAGCTGACCGCTGGAGTTCAGCCTTCGCCGGACGGCAGAAGGCGAAGAACGAAGCCGCTTGCGAGCGGCGCAGTGCAGCGAAGAGCTCTCCGAATTCGCCGCTAGCTCCACGGTCCTTCTCAGCTGCGAGTAGCAGCGCTCGCAGTACACAGAGCTTCGCAAGGCCCGAAGAGCCGGAGGGAAGTATCGCACACGCAAATGTGCCGGGACAGAGACGTGTTCTACGGTGTCCCCTCTCGTCGTGCAGTTTGTGCCTCTGCTGCTTCTGCTGTTAGGAATCGCTCCTTGAAAGGCGAGCGAGAGCGTCCTTCCGGGTGCATTGCACTGAGTCGAGTGCTCGCTCGGGACTTTGCTCTCGCGGCCAAGGCAAGAGGGCGTGCTTGCCCGCAGAACCGAGAACACGCTGTTGGGCAGAGCTGCAGCTGACCGCTGGAGTTCAGCCTTCGCCGGACGGCAGAAGGCGAAGAACGAAGCCGCTTGCGAGCGGCGCAGTGCAGCGAAGAGCTCTCCGAATTCGCCGCTAGCTCCACGGTCCTTCTCAGCTGCGAGTAGCAGCGCTCGCAGTACACAGAGCTTCGCAAGGCCCGAAGACCCGGAGGGAAGTATCGCACACGCAAATGTGCCAGGACAGAGACGTGTTCTACGGTGTCCCCTCTCGTCGTGCAGTTTGTGCCTCTGCTGCTTCTGCTGTTAGGAATCGCTCCTTGAAAGGCGAGCGAGAGCGTCCTTCCGGGTGCATTGCACTGAGTCGAGTGCTCGCTCGGGACTTTGCTCTCGCGGCCAAGGCAAGAGGGCGTGCTTGCCCGCAGAACCGAGAACACGCTGTTGGGCAGAGCTGCAGCTGACCGCTGGAGTTCAGCCTTCGCCGGACGGCAGAAGGCGAAGAACGAAGCCGCTTGCGAGCGGCGCAGTGCAGCGAAGAGCTCTCCGAATTCGCCGCTAGCTCCACGGTCCTTCTCAGCTGCGAGTAGCAGCGCTCGCAGTACACAGAGCTTCGCAAGGCCCGAAGAGCCGGAGGGAAGTATCGCACACGCAAATGTGCCAGGACAGAGACGTGTTCTACGTTGTCCCCTGTCGTCGTGCAGTTTGTGCCTCTGCTGCTTCTGCTGTTAGGAATCGCTCCTTGAAAGGCGAGCGAGAGCGTCCTTCCGGGTGCATTGCACTGAGTCGAGTGCTCGCTCGGGACTTTGCTCTCGCGGCCAAGGCAAGAGGGCGTGCTTGCCCGCAGAACCGAGAACACGCTGTTGGGCAGAGCTGCAGCTGACCGCTGGAGTTCAGCCTTCGCCGGACGGCAGAAGGCGAAGAACGAAGCCGCTTGCGAGCGGCGCAGTGCAGCGAAGAGCTCTCCGAATTCGCCGCTAGCTCCACGGTCCTTCTCAGCTGCGAGTAGCAGCGCTCGCAGTACACAGAGCTTCGCAAGGCCCGAAGACCCGGAGGGAAGTATCGCACACGCAAATGTGCCGGACAGAGACGTGTTCTACGTTGTCCCTTCTCGTCGTGCAGTTTGTGCCTCTGCTGCTTCTGCTGTTAGGAATCGCTCCTTGAAAGGCGAGCGAGAGCGTCCTTCCGGGTGCATTGCACTGAGTCGAGTGCTCGCTCGGGACTTTGCTCTCGCGGCCAAGGCAAGAGGGCGTGCTTGCCCGCAGAACCGAGAACACGCTGTTGGGCAGAGCTGCAGCTGACCGCTGGAGTTCAGCTCTCGCCGGACGGCAGAAGGCGAAGAACGAAGCCGCTTGCGAGCGGCGCAGTGCAGCGAAGAGCTCTCCGAATTCGCCGCTAGCTCCACGGTCCTTCTCAGCTGCGAGTAGCAGCGCTCGCAGTACACAGAGCTTCGCAAGGCCCGAAGACCCGGAGGGAAGTATCGCACACGCAAATGTGCCGGGACAGAGACGTGTTCTACGGTGTCCCCTCTCGTCGTGCAGTTTGTGCCTCTGCTGCTTCTGCTGTTAGGAATCGCTCCTTGAAAGGCGAGCGAGAGCGTCCTTCCGGGTGCATTGCACTGAGTCGAGTGCTCGCTCGGGACTTTGCTCTCGCGGCCAAGGCAAGAGGGCGTGCTTGCCCGCAGAACCGAGAACACGCTGTTGGGCAGAGCTGCAGCTGACCGCTGGAGTTCAGCTCTCGCCGGACGGCAGAAGGCGAAGAACGAAGCCGCTTGCGAGCGGCGCAGTGCAGCGAAGAGCTCTCCGAATTCGCCGCTAGCTCCACGGTCCTTCTCAGCTGCGAGTAGCAGCGCTCGCAGTACACAGAGCTTCGCAAGGCCCGAAGACCCGGAGGGAAGTATCGCACACGAAAATGCGCCGGGACAGAGACGTGTTCTACGTTGTCCCCTCTCGTCGTGCAGTTTGTGCCTCTGCTGCTTCTGCTGTTAGGAATCGCTCCTTGAAAGGCGAGCGAGAGCGTCCTTCCGGGTGCATTGCACTGAGTCGAGTGCTCGCTCGGGACTTTGCTCTCGGGGCCAAGGCAAGAGGGCGTGCTTGCCCGCAGAACCGAGAACACGCTGTTGGGCAGAGCTGCAGCTGACCGCCGGAGTTCAGCTCTCGCCGGACGGCAGAAGGCGAAGAACGAAGCCGCTTGCGAGCGGCGCAGTGCAGCGAAGAGCTCTCCGAATTCGCCGCTAGCTCCACGGTCCTTCTCAGCTGCGAGTAGCAGCGCTCGCAGTACACAGAGCTTCGCAAGGCCCGAAGACCCGGAGGGAAGTATCGCACACGGAAATGTGCCGGGACAGAGACGTGTTCTACGGTGTCCCCTCTCGTCGTGCAGTTTGTGCCTCTGCTGCTTCTGCTGTTAGGAATCGCTCCTTGAAAGGCGAGCGAGAGCGTCCTTCCGGGTGCATTGCACTGAGTCGAGTGCTCGCTCGGGACTTTGCTCTCGGGGCCAAGGCAAGAGGGCGTGCTTGCCCGCAGAACCGAGAACACGCTGTTGGGCAGAGCTGCAGCTGACCGCCGGAGTTCAGCTCTCGCCGGACGGCAGAAGGCGAAGAACGAAGCCGCTTGCGAGCGGCGCAGTGCAGCGAAGAGCTCTCCGAATTCGCCGCTAGCTCCACGGTCCTTCTCAGCTGCGAGTAGCAGCGCTCGCAGTACACAGAGCCTCGCAAGGCCCGAAGACCCGGAGGGAAGTATCGCACACGCAAATGTGCCGGGACAGAGACGTGTTCTACGTTGTCCCTTCTCGTCGTGCAGTTTGTGCCTCTGCTGCTTCTGCTGTTAGGAATCGCTCCTTGAAAGGCGAGCGAGAGCGTCCTTCCGGGTGCATTGCACTGAGTCGAGTGCTCGCTCGGGACTTTGCTCTCGGGGCCAAGGCAAGAGGGCGTGCTTGCCCGCAGAACCGAGAACACGCTGTTGGGCAGAGCTGCAGCTGACCGCTGGAGTTCAGCCTTCGCCGGACGGCAGAAGGCGAAGAACGAAGCCGCTTGCGAGCGGCGCAGTGCAGCGAAGAGCTCTCCGAATTCGCCGCTAGCTCCACGGTCCTTCTCAGCTGCGAGTAGCAGCGCTCGCAGTACACAGAGCTTCGCAAGGCCCGAAGAGCCGGAGGGAAGTATCGCACACGCAAATGTGCCGGGACAGAGACGTGTTCTACGTTGTCCCCTCTCGTCGTGCAGTTTGTGCCTCTGCTGCTTCTGCTGTTAGGAATCGCTCCTTGAAAGGCGAGCGAGAGCGTCCTTCCGGGTGCATTGCACTGAGTCGAGTGCTCGCTCGGGACTTTGCTCTCGCGGCCAAGGCAAGAGGGCGTGCTTGCCCGCAGAACCGAGAACACGCTGTTGGGCAGAGCTGCAGCTGACCGCTGGAGTTCAGCCTTCGCCGGACGGCAGAAGGCGAAGAACGAAGCCGCTTGCGAGCGGCGCAGTGCAGCGAAGAGCTCTCCGAATTCGCCGCTAGCTCCACGGTCCTTCTCAGCTGCGAGTAGCAGCGCTCGCAGTACACAGAGCTTCGCAAGGCCCGAAGAGCCGGAGGGAAGTATCGCACACGCAAATGTGCCGGGACAGAGACGTGTTCTACGTTGTCCCCTGTCGTCGTGCAGTTTGTGCCTCTGCTGCTTCTGCTGTTAGGAATCGCTCCTTGAAAGGCGAGCGAGAGCGTCCTTCCGGGTGCATTGCACTGAGTCGAGTGCTCGCTCGGGACTTTGCTCTCGCGGCCAAGGCAAGAGGGCGTGCTTGCCCGCAGAACCGAGAACACGCTGTTGGGCAGAGCTGCAGCTGACCGCTGGAGTTCAGCTCTCGCCGGACGGCAGAAGGCGAAGAACGAAGCCGCTTGCGAGCGGCGCAGTGCAGCGAAGAGCTCTCCGAATTCGCCGCTAGCTCCACGGTCCTTCTCAGCTGCGAGTAGCAGCGCTCGCAGTACACAGAGCTTCGCAAGGCCCGAAGAGCCGGAGGGAAGTATCGCACACGCAAATGTGCCGGGACAGAGACGTGTTCTACGTTGTCCCCTCTCGTCGTGCAGTTTGTGCCTCTGCTGCTTCTGCTGTTAGGAATCGCTCCTTGAAAGGAGAGCGAGAGCGTCCTTCCGGGTGCATTGCACTGAGTCGAGTGCTCGCTCGGGACTTTGCTCTCGCGGCCAAGGCAAGAGGGCGTGCTTGCCCGCAGAACCGAGAACACGCTGTTGGGCAGAGCTGCAGCTGACCGCTGGAGTTCAGCTCTCGCCGGACGGCAGAAGGCGAAGAACGAAGCCGCTTGCGAGCGGCGCAGTGCAGCGAAGAGCTCTCCGAATTCGCCGCTAGCTCCACGGTCCTTCTCAGCTGCGAGTAGCAGCGCTCGCAGTACACAGAGCTTCGCAAGGCCCGAAGAGCCGGAGGGAAGTATCGCACACGCAAATGTGCCGGGACAGAGACGTGTTCTACGGTGTCCCCTCTCGTCGTGCAGTTTGTGCCTCTGCTGCTTCTGCTGTTAGGAATCGCTCCTTGAAAGGCGAGCGAGAGCGTCCTTCCGGGTGCATTGCACTGAGTCGAGTGCTCGCTCGGGACTTTGCTCTCGCGGCCAAGGCAAGAGGGCGTGCTTGCCCGCAGAACCGAGAACACGCTGTTGGGCAGAGCTGCAGCTGACCGCTGGAGTTCAGCCTTCGCCGGACGGCAGAAGGCGAAGAACGAAGCCGCTTGCGAGCGGCGCAGTGCAGCGAAGAGCTCTCCGAATTCGCCGCTAGCTCCACGGTCCTTCTCAGCTGCGAGTAGCAGCGCTCGCAGTACACAGAGCTTCGCAAGGCCCGAAGAGCCGGAGGGAAGTATCGCACACGCAAATGTGCCGGGACAGAGACGTGTTCTACGTTGTCCCCTCTCGTCGTGCAGTTTGTGCCTCTGCTGCTTCTGCTGTTAGGAATCGCTCCTTGAAAGGCGAGCGAGAGCGTCCTTCCGGGTGCATTGCACTGAGTCGAGTGCTCGCTCGGGACTTTGCTCTCGGGGCCAAGGCAAGAGGGCGTGCTTGCCCGCAGAACCGAGAACACGCTGTTGGGCAGAGCTGCAGCTGACCGCTGGAGTTCAGCCTTCGCCGGACGGCAGAAGGCGAAGAACGAAGCCGCTTGCGAGCGGCGCAGTGCAGCGAAGAGCTCTCCGAATTCGCCGCTAGCTCCACGGTCCTTCTCAGCTGCGAGTAGCAGCGCTCGCAGTACACAGAGCTTCGCAAGGCCCGAAGAGCCGGAGGGAAGTATCGCACACGCAAATGTGCCGGGACAGAGACGTGTTCTACGGTGTCCCCTCTCGTCGTGCAGTTTGTGCCTCTGCTGCTTCTGCTGTTAGGAATCGCTCCTTGAAAGGCGAGCGAGAGCGTCCTTCCGGGTGCATTGCACTGAGTCGAGTGCTCGCTCGGGACTTTGCTCTCGCGGCCAAGGCAAGAGGGCGTGCTTGCCCGCAGAACCGAGAACACGCTGTTGGGCAGAGCTGCAGCTGACCGCTGGAGTTCAGCCTTCGCCGGACGGCAGAAGGCGAAGAACGAAGCCGCTTGCGAGCGGCGCAGTGCAGCGAAGAGCTCTCCGAATTCGCCGCTAGCTCCACGGTCCTTCTCAGCTGCGAGTAGCAGCGCTCGCAGTACACAGAGCTTCGCAAGGCCCGAAGAGCCGGAGGGAAGTATCGCACACGCAAATGTGCCAGGACAGAGACGTGTTCTACGTTGTCCCCTCTCGTCGTGCAGTTTGTGCCTCTGCTGCTTCTGCTGTTAGGAATCGCTCCTTGAAAGGCGAGCGAGAGCGTCCTTCCGGGTGCATTGCACTGAGTCGAGTGCTCGCTCGGGACTTTGCTCTCGCGGCCAAGGCAAGAGGGCGTGCTTGCCCGCAGAACCGAGAACACGCTGTTGGGCAGAGCTGCAGCTGACCGCTGGAGTTCAGCCTTCGCCGGACGGCAGAAGGCGAAGAACGAAGCCGCTTGCGAGCGGCGCAGTGCAGCGAAGAGCTCTCCGAATTCGCCGCTAGCTCCACGGTCCTTCTCAGCTGCGAGTAGCAGCGCTCGCAGTACACAGAGCTTCGCAAGGCCCGAAGAGCCGGAGGGAAGTATCGCACACGCAAATGTGCCAGGACAGAGACGTGTTCTACGTTGTCCCCTGTCGTCGTGCAGTTTGTGCCTCTGCTGCTTCTGCTGTTAGGAATCGCTCCTTGAAAGGCGAGCGAGAGCGTCCTTCCGGGTGCATTGCACTGAGTCGAGTGCTCGCTCGGGACTTTGCTCTCGCGGCCAAGGCAAGAGGGCGTGCTTGCCCGCAGAACCGAGAACACGCTGTTGGGCAGAGCTGCAGCTGACCGCTGGAGTTCAGCCTTCGCCGGACGGCAGAAGGCGAAGAACGAAGCCGCTTGCGAGCGGCGCAGTGCAGCGAAGAGCTCTCCGAATTCGCCGCTAGCTCCACGGTCCTTCTCAGCTGCGAGTAGCAGCGCTCGCAGTACACAGAGCTTCGCAAGGCCCGAAGAGCCGGAGGGAAGTATCGCACACGGAAATGTGCCAGGACAGAGACGTGTTCTACGTTGTCCCCTGTCGTCGTGCAGTTTGTGCCTCTGCTGCTTCTGCTGTTAGGAATCGCTCCTTGAAAGGCGAGCGAGAGCGTCCTTCCGGGTGCATTGCACTGAGTCGAGTGCTCGCTCGGGACTTTGCTCTCGCGGCCAAGGCAAGAGGGCGTGCTTGCCCGCAGAACCGAGAACACGCTGTTGGGCAGAGCTGCAGCTGACCGCTGGAGTTCAGCCTTCGCCGGACGGCAGAAGGCGAAGAACGAAGCCGCTTGCGAGCGGCGCAGTGCAGCGAAGAGCTCTCCGAATTCGCCGCTAGCTCCACGGTCCTTCTCAGCTGCGAGTAGCAGCGCTCGCAGTACACAGAGCTTCGCAAGGCCCGAAGAGCCGGAGGGAAGTATCGCACACGCAAATGTGCCAGGACAGAGACGTGTTCTACGTTGTCCCCTGTCGTCGTGCAGTTTGTGCCTCTGCTGCTTCTGCTGTTAGGAATCGCTCCTTGAAAGGCGAGCGAGAGCGTCCTTCCGGGTGCATTGCACTGAGTCGAGTGCTCGCTCGGGACTTTGCTCTCGGGGCCAAGGCAAGAGGGCGTGCTTGCCCGCAGAACCGAGAACACGCTGTTGGGCAGAGCTGCAGCTGACCGCTGGAGTTCAGCCTTCGCCGGACGGCAGAAGGCGAAGAACGAAGCCGCTTGCGAGCGGCGCAGTGCAGCGAAGAGCTCTCCGAATTCGCCGCTAGCTCCACGGTCCTTCTCAGCTGCGAGTAGCAGCGCTCGCAGTACACAGAGCTTCGCAAGGCCCGAAGAGCCGGAGGGAAGTATCGCACACGCAAATGTGCCGGGACAGAGACGTGTTCTACGTTGTCCCCTCTCGTCGTGCAGTTTGTGCCTCTGCTGCTTCTGCTGTTAGGAATCGCTCCTTGAAAGGCGAGCGAGAGCGTCCTTCCGGGTGCATTGCACTGAGTCGAGTGCTCGCTCGGGACTTTGCTCTCGCGGCCAAGGCAAGAGGGCGTGCTTGCCCGCAGAACCGAGAACACGCTGTTGGGCAGAGCTGCAGCTGACCGCTGGAGTTCAGCCTTCGCCGGACGGCAGAAGGCGAAGAACGAAGCCGCTTGCGAGCGGCGCAGTGCAGCGAAGAGCTCTCCGAATTCGCCGCTAGCTCCACGGTCCTTCTCAGCTGCGAGTAGCAGCGCTCGCAGTACACAGAGCTTCGCAAGGCCCGAAGAGCCGGAGGGAAGTATCGCACACGCAAATGTGCCGGGACAGAGACGTGTTCTACGTTGTCCCCTCTCGTCGTGCAGTTTGTGCCTCTGCTGCTTCTGCTGTTAGGAATCGCTCCTTGAAAGGCGAGCGAGAGCGTCCTTCCGGGTGCATTGCACTGAGTCGAGTGCTCGCTCGGGACTTTGCTCTCGCGGCCAAGGCAAGAGGGCGTGCTTGCCCGCAGAACCGAGAACACGCTGTTGGGCAGAGCTGCAGCTGACCGCTGGAGTTCAGCCTTCGCCGGACGGCAGAAGGCGAAGAACGAAGCCGCTTGCGAGCGGCGCAGTGCAGCGAAGAGCTCTCCGAATTCGCCGCTAGCTCCACGGTCCTTCTCAGCTGCGAGTAGCAGCGCTCGCAGTACACAGAGCTTCGCAAGGCCCGAAGAGCCGGAGGGAAGTATCGCACACGCAAATGTGCCGGGACAGAGACGTGTTCTACGGTGTCCCCTCTCGTCGTGCAGTTTGTGCCTCTGCTGCTTCTGCTGTTAGGAATCGCTCCTTGAAAGGCGAGCGAGAGCGTCCTTCCGGGTGCATTGCACTGAGTCGAGTGCTCGCTCGGGACTTTGCTCTCGCGGCCAAGGCAAGAGGGCGTGCTTGCCCGCAGAACCGAGAACACGCTGTTGGGCAGAGCTGCAGCTGACCGCTGGAGTTCAGCCTTCGCCGGACGGCAGAAGGCGAAGAACGAAGCCGCTTGCGAGCGGCGCAGTGCAGCGAAGAGCTCTCCGAATTCGCCGCTAGCTCCACGGTCCTTCTCAGCTGCGAGTAGCAGCGCTCGCAGTACACAGAGCTTCGCAAGGCCCGAAGAGCCGGAGGGAAGTATCGCACACGCAAATGTGCCGGGACAGAGACGTGTTCTACGTTGTCCCCTCTCGTCGTGCAGTTTGTGCCTCTGCTGCTTCTGCTGTTAGGAATCGCTCCTTGAAAGGCGAGCGAGAGCGTCCTTCCGGGTGCATTGCACTGAGTCGAGTGCTCGCTCGGGACTTTGCTCTCGCGGCCAAGGCAAGAGGGCGTGCTTGCCCGCAGAACCGAGAACACGCTGTTGGGCAGAGCTGCAGCTGACCGCTGGAGTTCAGCCTTCGCCGGACGGCAGAAGGCGAAGAACGAAGCCGCTTGCGAGCGGCGCAGTGCAGCGAAGAGCTCTCCGAATTCGCCGCTAGCTCCACGGTCCTTCTCAGCTGCGAGTAGCAGCGCTCGCAGTACACAGAGCTTCGCAAGGCCCGAAGAGCCGGAGGAAGTATCGCACACGCAAATGTGCCGGGACAGAGACGTGTTCTACGTTGTCCCCTCTCGTCGTGCAGTTTGTGCCTCTGCTGCTTCTGCTGTTAGGAATCGCTCCTTGAAAGGCGAGCGAGAGCGTCCTTCCGGGTGCATTGCACTGAGTCGAGTGCTCGCTCGGGACTTTGCTCTCGCGGCCAAGGCAAGAGGGCGTGCTTGCCCGCAGAACCGAGAACACGCTGTTGGGCAGAGCTGCAGCTGACCGCTGGAGTTCAGCCTTCGCCGGACGGCAGAAGGCGAAGAACGAAGCCGCTTGCGAGCGGCGCAGTGCAGCGAAGAGCTCTCCGAATCGCCGCTAGCTCCACGGTCCTTCTCAGCTGCGAGTAGCAGCGCTCGCAGTACACAGAGCTTCGCAAGGCCGAAGAGCCGGAGGAAGTATCGCACACGCAAATGTGCCGGGACAGAGACGTGTTCTACGTTGTCCCTCTCGTCGTGCAGTTTGTGCCTCTGCTGCTTCTGCTGTTAGGAATCGCTCCTTGAAAGGCGAGCGAGAGCGTCCTTCCGGGTGCATTGCACTGAGTCGAGTGCTCGCTCGGGACTTTGCTCTCGCGGCCAAGGCAAGAGGGCGTGCTTGCCCGCAGAACCGAGAACACGCTGTTGGGCAGAGCTGCAGCTGACCGCTGGAGTTCAGCTTCGCCGGACGGCAGAAGGCGAAGAACGAAGCCGCTTGCGAGCGGCGCAGTGCAGCGAAGAGCTCTCCGAATTCGCCGCTAGCTCCACGGTCCTTCTCAGCTGCGAGTAGCAGCGCTCGCAGTACACAGAGCTTCGCAAGGCCCGAAGAGCCGGAGGGAAGTATCGCACACGCAAATGTGCCGGGACAGAGACGTGTTCTACGTTGTCCCCTCTCGTCGTGCAGTTTGTGCCTCTGCTGCTTCTGCTGTTAGGAATCGCTCCTTGAAAGGCGAGCGAGAGCGTCCTTCCGGGTGCATTGCACTGAGTCGAGTGCTCGCTCGGGACTTTGCTCTCGCGGCCAAGGCAAGAGGGCGTGCTTGCCCGCAGAACCGAGAACACGCTGTTGGGCAGAGCTGCAGCTGACCGCTGGAGTTCAGCCTTCGCCGGACGGCAGAAGGCGAAGAACGAAGCCGCTTGCGAGCGGCGCAGTGCAGCGAAGAGCTCTCCGAATTCGCCGCTAGCTCCACGGTCCTTCTCAGCTGCGAGTAGCAGCGCTCGCAGTACACAGAGCTTCGCAAGGCCCGAAGAGCCGGAGGGAAGTATCGCACACGCAAATGTGCCGGGACAGAGACGTGTTCTACGTTGTCCCCTCTCGTCGTGCAGTTTGTGCCTCTGCTGCTTCTGCTGTTAGGAATCGCTCCTTGAAAGGCGAGCGAGAGCGTCCTTCCGGGTGCATTGCACTGAGTCGAGTGCTCGCTCGGGACTTTGCTCTCGCGGCCAAGGCAAGAGGGCGTGCTTGCCCGCAGAACCGAGAACACGCTGTTGGGCAGAGCTGCAGCTGACCGCTGGAGTTCAGCCTTCGCCGGACGGCAGAAGGCGAAGAACGAAGCCGCTTGCGAGCGGCGCAGTGCAGCGAAGAGCTCTCCGAATTCGCCGCTAGCTCCACGGTCCTTCTCAGCTGCGAGTAGCAGCGCTCGCAGTACACAGAGCTTCGCAAGGCCCGAAGAGCCGGAGGGAAGTATCGCACACGCAAATGTGCCGGGACAGAGACGTGTTCTACGTTGTCCCCTCTCGTCGTGCAGTTTGTGCCTCTGCTGCTTCTGCTGTTAGGAATCGCTCCTTGAAAGGCGAGCGAGAGCGTCCTTCCGGGTGCATTGCACTGAGTCGAGTGCTCGCTCGGGACTTTGCTCTCGCGGCCAAGGCAAGAGGGCGTGCTTGCCCGCAGAACCGAGAACACGCTGTTGGGCAGAGCTGCAGCTGACCGCTGGAGTTCAGCTTCTCGCCGGACGGCAGAAGGCGAAGAACGAAGCCGCTTGCGAGCGGCGCAGTGCAGCGAAGAGCTCTCCGAATTCGCCGCTAGCTCCACGGTCCTTCTCAGCTGCGAGTAGCAGCGCTCGCAGTACACAGAGCTTCGCAAGGCCCGAAGAGCCGGAGGGAAGTATCGCACACGCAAATGTGCCGGGACAGAGACGTGTTCTACGTTGTCCCCTCTCGTCGTGCAGTTTGTGCCTCTGCTGCTTCTGCTGTTAGGAATCGCTCCTTGAAAGGCGAGCGAGAGCGTCCTTCCGGGTGCATTGCACTGAGTCGAGTGCTCGCTCGGGACTTTGCTCTCGCGGCCAAGGCAAGAGGGCGTGCTTGCCCGCAGAACCGAGAACACGCTGTTGGGCAGAGCTGCAGCTGACCGCTGGAGTTCAGCCTTCGCCGGACGGCAGAAGGCGAAGAACGAAGCCGCTTGCGAGCGGCGCAGTGCAGCGAAGAGCTCTCCGAATTCGCCGCTAGCTCCACGGTCCTTCTCAGCTGCGAGTAGCAGCGCTCGCAGTACACAGAGCTTCGCAAGGCCCGAAGAGCCGGAGGGAAGTATCGCACACGCAAATGTGCCGGGACAGAGACGTGTTCTACGTTGTCCCCTCTCGTCGTGCAGTTTGTGCCTCTGCTGCTTCTGCTGTTAGGAATCGCTCCTTGAAAGGCGAGCGAGAGCGTCCTTCCGGGTGCATTGCACTGAGTCGAGTGCTCGCTCGGGACTTTGCTCTCGCGGCCAAGGCAAGAGGGCGTGCTTGCCCGCAGAACCGAGAACACGCTGTTGGGCAGAGCTGCAGCTGACCGCTGGAGTTCAGCCTTCGCCGGACGGCAGAAGGCGAAGAACGAAGCCGCTTGCGAGCGGCGCAGTGCAGCGAAGAGCTCTCCGAATTCGCCGCTAGCTCCACGGTCCTTCTCAGCTGCGAGTAGCAGCGCTCGCAGTACACAGAGCTTCGCAAGGCCGAAGAGCCGGAGGGAAGTATCGCACACGCAAATGTGCCGGGACAGAGACGTGTTCTACGTTGTCCCCTCTCGTCGTGCAGTTTGTGCCTCTGCTGCTTCTGCTGTTAGGAATCGCTCCTTGAAAGGCGAGCGAGAGCGTCCTTCCGGGTGCATTGCACTGAGTCGAGTGCTCGCTCGGGACTTTGCTCTCGCGGCCAAGGCAAGAGGGCGTGCTTGCCCGCAGAACCGAGAACACGCTGTTGGGCAGAGCTGCAGCTGACCGCTGGAGTTCAGCTCTCGCCGGACGGCAGAAGGCGAAGAACGAAGCCGCTTGCGAGCGGCGCAGTGCAGCGAAGAGCTCTCCGAATTCGCCGCTAGCTCCACGGTCCTTCTCAGCTGCGAGTAGCAGCGCTCGCAGTACACAGAGCTTCGCAAGGCCCGAAGAGCCCGGAGGGAAGTATCGCACACGCAAATGTGCCGGGACAGAGACGTGTTCTACGTTGTCCCCTCTCGTCGTGCAGTTTGTGCCTCTGCTGCTTCTGCTGTTAGGAATCGCTCCTTGAAAGGCGAGCGAGAGCGTCCTTCCGGGTGCATTGCACTGAGTCGAGTGCTCGCTCGGGACTTTGCTCTCGCGGCCAAGGCAAGAGGGCGTGCTTGCCCGCAGAACCGAGAACACGCTGTTGGGCAGAGCTGCAGCTGACCGCTGGAGTTCAGCCTTCGCCGGACGGCAGAAGGCGAAGAACGAAGCCGCTTGCGAGCGGCGCAGTGCAGCGAAGAGCTCTCCGAATTCGCCGCTAGCTCCACGGTCCTTCTCAGCTGCGAGTAGCAGCGCTCGCAGTACACAGAGCTTCGCAAGGCCCGAAGAGCCGGAGGGAAGTATCGCACACGCAAATGTGCCGGACAGAGACGTGTTCTACGTTGTCCCCTCTCGTCGTGCAGTTTGTGCCTCTGCTGCTTCTGCTGTTAGGAATCGCTCCTTGAAAGGCGAGCGAGAGCGTCCTTCCGGGTGCATTGCACTGAGTCGAGTGCTCGCTCGGGACTTTGCTCTCGCGGCCAAGGCAAGAGGGCGTGCTTGCCCGCAGAACCGAGAACACGCTGTTGGGCAGAGCTGCAGCTGACCGCTGGAGTTCAGCCTTCGCCGGACGGCAGAAGGCGAAGAACGAAGCCGCTTGCGAGCGGCGCAGTGCAGCGAAGAGCTCTCCGAATTCGCCGCTAGCTCCACGGTCCTTCTCAGCTGCGAGTAGCAGCGCTCGCAGTACACAGAGCTTCGCAAGGCCCGAAGAGCCGGAGGGAAGTATCGCACACGCAAATGTGCCGGGACAGAGACGTGTTCTACGTTGTCCCCTCTCGTCGTGCAGTTTGTGCCTCTGCTGCTTCTGCTGTTAGGAATCGCTCCTTGAAAGGCGAGCGAGAGCGTCCTTCCGGGTGCATTGCACTGAGTCGAGTGCTCGCTCGGGACTTTGCTCTCGCGGCCAAGGCAAGAGGGCGTGCTTGCCCGCAGAACCGAGAACACGCTGTTGGGCAGAGCTGCAGCTGACCGCTGGAGTTCAGCCTTCGCCGGACGGCAGAAGGCGAAGAACGAAGCCGCTTGCGAGCGGCGCAGTGCAGCGAAGAGCTCTCCGAATTCGCCGCTAGCTCCACGGTCCTTCTCAGCTGCGAGTAGCAGCGCTCGCAGTACACAGAGCTTCGCAAGGCCGAAGAGCCGGAGGGAAGTATCGCACACGCAAATGTGCCGGGACAGAGACGTGTTCTACGGTTGTCCCTCTCGTCGTGCAGTTTGTGCCTCTGCTGCTTCTGCTGTTAGGAATCGCTCCTTGAAAGGCGAGCGAGAGCGTCCTTCCGGGTGCATTGCACTGAGTCGAGTGCTCGCTCGGGACTTTGCTCTCGCGGCCAAGGCAAGAGGGCGTGCTTGCCCGCAGAACCGAGAACACGCTGTTGGGCAGAGCTGCAGCTGACCGCTGGAGTTCAGCCTTCGCCGGACGGCAGAAGGCGAAGAACGAAGCCGCTTGCGAGCGGCGCAGTGCAGCGAAGAGCTCTCCGAATTCGCCGCTAGCTCCACGGTCCTTCTCAGCTGCGAGTAGCAGCGCTCGCAGTACACAGAGCTTCGCAAGGCCCGAAGAGCCGGAGGGAAGTATCGCACACGCAAATGTGCCGGGACAGAGACGTGTTCTACGGTGTCCCCTCTCGTCGTGCAGTTTGTGCCTCTGCTGCTTCTGCTGTTAGGAATCGCTCCTTGAAAGGCGAGCGAGAGCGTCCTTCCGGGTGCATTGCACTGAGTCGAGTGCTCGCTCGGGACTTTGCTCTCGCGGCCAAGGCAAGAGGGCGTGCTTGCCCGCAGAACCGAGAACACGCTGTTGGGCAGAGCTGCAGCTGACCGCTGGAGTTCAGCCTTCGCCGGACGGCAGAAGGCGAAGAACGAAGCCGCTTGCGAGCGGCGCAGTGCAGCGAAGAGCTCTCCGAATTCGCCGCTAGCTCCACGGTCCTTCTCAGCTGCGAGTAGCAGCGCTCGCAGTACACAGAGCTTCGCAAGGCCCGAAGAGCCGGAGGGAAGTATCGCACACGCAAATGTGCCGGGACAGAGACGTGTTCTACGGTGTCCCCTCTCGTCGTGCAGTTTGTGCCTCTGCTGCTTCTGCTGTTAGGAATCGCTCCTTGAAAGGCGAGCGAGAGCGTCCTTCCGGGTGCATTGCACTGAGTCGAGTGCTCGCTCGGGACTTTGCTCTCGCGGCCAAGGCAAGAGGGCGTGCTTGCCCGCAGAACCGAGAACACGCTGTTGGGCAGAGCTGCAGCTGACCGCTGGAGTTCAGCCTTCGCCGGACGGCAGAAGGCGAAGAACGAAGCCGCTTGCGAGCGCGCAGTGCAGCGAAGAGCTCTCCGAATTCGCCGCTAGCTCCACGGTCCTTCTCAGCTGCGAGTAGCAGCGCTCGCAGTACACAGAGCTTCGCAAGGCCCGAAGAGCCGGAGGGAAGTATCGCACACGCAAATGTGCCGGGACAGAGACGTGTTCTACGGTGTCCCCTCTCGTCGTGCAGTTTGTGCCTCTGCTGCTTCTGCTGTTAGGAATCGCTCCTTGAAAGGCGAGCGAGAGCGTCCTTCCGGGTGCATTGCACTGAGTCGAGTGCTCGCTCGGGACTTTGCTCTCGCGGCCAAGGCAAGAGGGCGTGCTTGCCCGCAGAACCGAGAACACGCTGTTGGGCAGAGCTGCAGCTGACCGCTGGAGTTCAGCTTCGCCGGACGGCAGAAGGCGAAGAACGAAGCCGCTTGCGAGCGGCGCAGTGCAGCGAAGAGCTCTCCGAATTCGCCGCTAGCTCCACGGTCCTTCTCAGCTGCGAGTAGCAGCGCTCGCAGTACACAGAGCTTCGCAAGGCCCGAAGAGCCGGAGGGAAGTATCGCACACGCAAATGTGCCGGGACAGAGACGTGTTCTACGGTGTCCCCTCTCGTCGTGCAGTTTGTGCCTCTGCTGCTTCTGCTGTTAGGAATCGCTCCTTGAAAGGCGAGCGAGAGCGTCCTTCCGGGTGCATTGCACTGAGTCGAGTGCTCGCTCGGGACTTTGCTCTCGCGGCCAAGGCAAGAGGGCGTGCTTGCCCGCAGAACCGAGAACACGCTGTTGGGCAGAGCTGCAGCTGACCGCTGGAGTTCAGCCTTCGCCGGACGGCAGAAGGCGAAGAACGAAGCCGCTTGCGAGCGGCGCAGTGCAGCGAAGAGCTCTCCGAATTCGCCGCTAGCTCCACGGTCCTTCTCAGCTGCGAGTAGCAGCGCTCGCAGTACACAGAGCTTCGCAAGGCCCGAAGAGCCGGAGGGAAGTATCGCACACGCAAATGTGCCGGGACAGAGACGTGTTCTACGGTGTCCCCTCTCGTCGTGCAGTTTGTGCCTCTGCTGCTTCTGCTGTTAGGAATCGCTCCTTGAAAGGCGAGCGAGAGCGTCCTTCCGGGTGCATTGCACTGAGTCGAGTGCTCGCTCGGGACTTTGCTCTCGCGGCCAAGGCAAGAGGGCGTGCTTGCCCGCAGAACCGAGAACACGCTGTTGGGCAGAGCTGCAGCTGACCGCTGGAGTTCAGCCTTCGCCGGACGGCAGAAGGCGAAGAACGAAGCCGCTTGCGAGCGGCGCAGTGCAGCGAAGAGCTCTCCGAATTCGCCGCTAGCTCCACGGTCCTTCTCAGCTGCGAGTAGCAGCGCTCGCAGTACACAGAGCTTCGCAAGGCCCGAAGAGCGGAGGGAAGTATCGCACACGCAAATGTGCCGGACAGAGACGTGTTCTACGGTGTCCCCTCTCGTCGTGCAGTTTGTGCCTCTGCTGCTTCTGCTGTTAGGAATCGCTCCTTGAAAGGCGAGCGAGAGCGTCCTTCCGGGTGCATTGCACTGAGTCGAGTGCTCGCTCGGGACTTTGCTCTCGCGGCCAAGGCAAGAGGGCGTGCTTGCCCGCAGAACCGAGAACACGCTGTTGGGCAGAGCTGCAGCTGACCGCTGGAGTTCAGCCTCTCGCCGGACGGCAGAAGGCGAAGAACGAAGCCGCTTGCGAGCGGCGCAGTGCAGCGAAGAGCTCTCCGAATTCGCCGCTAGCTCCACGGTCCTTCTCAGCTGCGAGTAGCAGCGCTCGCAGTACACAGAGCTTCGCAAGGCCCGAAGAGCCGGAGGGAAGTATCGCACACGCAAATGTGCCGGGACAGAGACGTGTTCTACGTTGTCCCCTCTCGTCGTGCAGTTTGTGCCTCTGCTGCTTCTGCTGTTAGGAATCGCTCCTTGAAAGGCGAGCGAGAGCGTCCTTCCGGGTGCATTGCACTGAGTCGAGTGCTCGCTCGGGACTTTGCTCTCGCGGCCAAGGCAAGAGGGCGTGCTTGCCCGCAGAACCGAGAACACGCTGTTGGGCAGAGCTGCAGCTGACCGCTGGAGTTCAGCCTTCGCCGGACGGCAGAAGGCGAAGAACGAAGCCGCTTGCGAGCGGCGCAGTGCAGCGAAGAGCTCTCCGAATTCGCCGCTAGCTCCACGGTCCTTCTCAGCTGCGAGTAGCAGCGCTCGCAGTACACAGAGCTTCGCAAGGCCCGAAGAGCCGGAGGGAAGTATCGCACACGCAAATGTGCCGGGACAGAGACGTGTTCTACGTTGTCCCCTCTCGTCGTGCAGTTTGTGCCTCTGCTGCTTCTGCTGTTAGGAATCGCTCCTTGAAAGGCGAGCGAGAGCGTCCTTCCGGGTGCATTGCACTGAGTCGAGTGCTCGCTCGGGACTTTGCTCTCGCGGCCAAGGCAAGAGGGCGTGCTTGCCCGCAGAACCGAGAACACGCTGTTGGGCAGAGCTGCAGCTGACCGCTGGAGTTCAGCCTTCGCCGGACGGCAGAAGGCGAAGAACGAAGCCGCTTGCGAGCGGCGCAGTGCAGCGAAGAGCTCTCCGAATTCGCCGCTAGCTCCACGGTCCTTCTCAGCTGCGAGTAGCAGCGCTCGCAGTACACAGAGCTTCGCAAGGCCCGAAGAGCCGGAGGGAAGTATCGCACACGCAAATGTGCCGGGACAGAGACGTGTTCTACGGTGTCCCCTCTCGTCGTGCAGTTTGTGCCTCTGCTGCTTCTGCTGTTAGGAATCGCTCCTTGAAAGGCGAGCGAGAGCGTCCTTCCGGGTGCATTGCACTGAGTCGAGTGCTCGCTCGGGACTTTGCTCTCGCGGCCAAGGCAAGAGGGCGTGCTTGCCCGCAGAACCGAGAACACGCTGTTGGGCAGAGCTGCAGCTGACCGCTGGAGTTCAGCCTTCGCCGGACGGCAGAAGGCGAAGAACGAAGCCGCTTGCGAGCGGCGCAGTGCAGCGAAGAGCTCTCCGAATTCGCCGCTAGCTCCACGGTCCTTCTCAGCTGCGAGTAGCAGCGCTCGCAGTACACAGAGCTTCGCAAGGCCCGAAGAGCCGGAGGGAAGTATCGCACACGCAAATGTGCCGGGACAGAGACGTGTTCTACGTTGTCCCCTCTCGTCGTGCAGTTTGTGCCTCTGCTGCTTCTGCTGTTAGGAATCGCTCCTTGAAAGGCGAGCGAGAGCGTCCTTCCGGGTGCATTGCACTGAGTCGAGTGCTCGCTCGGGACTTTGCTCTCGCGGGCCAAGGCAAGAGGGCGTGCTTGCCCGCAGAACCGAGAACACGCTGTTGGGCAGAGCTGCAGCTGACCGCTGGAGTTCAGCCTTCGCCGGACGGCAGAAGGCGAAGAACGAAGCCGCTTGCGAGCGGCGCAGTGCAGCGAAGAGCTCTCCGAATTCGCCGCTAGCTCCACGGTCCTTCTCAGCTGCGAGTAGCAGCGCTCGCAGTACACAGAGCTTCGCAAGGCCCGAAGAGCCGGAGGGAAGTATCGCACACGCAAATGTGCCGGGACAGAGACGTGTTCTACGTTGTCCCCTCTCGTCGTGCAGTTTGTGCCTCTGCTGCTTCTGCTGTTAGGAATCGCTCCTTGAAAGGCGAGCGAGAGCGTCCTTCCGGGTGCATTGCACTGAGTCGAGTGCTCGCTCGGGACTTTGCTCTCGCGGCCAAGGCAAGAGGGCGTGCTTGCCCGCAGAACCGAGAACACGCTGTTGGGCAGAGCTGCAGCTGACCGCTGGAGGTCAGCTCTCGCCGGACGGCAGAAGGCGAAGAACGAAGCCGCTTGCGAGCGGCGCAGTGCAGCGAAGAGCTCTCCGAATTCGCCGCTAGCTCCACGGTCCTTCTCAGCTGCGAGTAGCAGCGCTCGCAGTACACAGAGCTTCGCAAGGCCCGAAGAGCCGGAGGGAAGTATCGCACACGCAAATGTGCCGGGACAGAGACGTGTTCTACGTTGTCCCCTGTCGTCGTGCAGTTTGTGCCTCTGCTGCTTCTGCTGTTAGGAATCGCTCCCTTGAAAGGCGAGCGAGAGCGTCCCTTCCGGGTGCATTGCACTGAGTCGAGTGCTCGCTCGGGACTTTGCTCTCGCGGCCAAGGCAAGAGGGGCGTGCTTGCCCGCAGAACCGAGAACACGCTGTTGGGCAGAGCTGCAGCTGACCGCTGGAGTTCAGCCTTCGCCGGACGCAGAAGGCGAAGAACGAAGCCGCTTGCGAGCGGCGCAGTGCAGCGAAGAGCTCTCCGAATTCGCCGCTAGCTCCACGGTCCTTCTCAGCTGCGAGTAGCAGCGCTCGCAGTACACAGAGCTTCGCAAGGCCCGAAGAGCCGGAGGGAAGTATCGCACACGCAAATGTGCCGGGACAGAGACGTGTTCTACGTTGTCCCCTCTCGTCGTGCAGTTTGTGCCTCTGCTGCTTCTGCTGTTAGGAATCGCTCCTTGAAAGGCGAGCGAGAGCGTCCTTCCGGGTGCATTGCACTGAGTCGAGTGCTCGCTCGGGACTTTGCTCTCGCGGCCAAGGCAAGAGGGCGTGCTTGCCCGCAGAACCGAGAACACGCTGTTGGGCAGAGCTGCAGCTGACCGCTGGAGTTCAGCCTTCGCCGGACGGCAGAAGGCGAAGAACGAAGCCGCTTGCGAGCGGCGCAGTGCAGCGAAGAGCTCTCCGAATTCGCCGCTAGCTCCACGGTCCTTCTCAGCTGCGAGTAGCAGCGCTCGCAGTACACAGAGCTTCGCAAGGCCCGAAGAGCCGGAGGGAAGTATCGCACACGCAAATGTGCCGGGACAGAGACGTGTTCTACGGTGTCCCCTCTCGTCGTGCAGTTTGTGCCTCTGCTGCTTCTGCTGTTAGGAATCGCTCCTTGAAAGGCGAGCGAGAGCGTCCTTCCGGGTGCATTGCACTGAGTCGAGTGCTCGCTCGGGACTTTGCTCTCGCGGCCAAGGCAAGAGGGCGTGCTTGCCCGCAGAACCGAGAACACGCTGTTGGGCAGAGCTGCAGCTGACCGCTGGAGTTCAGCCTTCGCCGGACGGCAGAAGGCGAAGAACGAAGCCGCTTGCGAGGCGGCGCAGTGCAGCGAAGAGCTCTCCGAATTCGCCGCTAGCTCCACGGTCCTTCTCAGCTGCGAGTAGCAGCGCTCGCAGTACACAGAGCTTCGCAAGGCCCGAAGAGCCGGAGGGAAGTATCGCACACGCAAATGTGCCGGGACAGAGACGTGTTCTACGTTGTCCCCTCTCGTCGTGCAGTTTGTGCCTCTGCTGCTTCTGCTGTTAGGAATCGCTCCTTGAAAGGCGAGCGAGAGCGTCCTTCCGGGTGCATTGCACTGAGTCGAGTGCTCGCTCGGGACTTTGCTCTCGCGGCCAAGGCAAGAGGGCGTGCTTGCCCGCAGAACCGAGAACACGCTGTTGGGCAGAGCTGCAGCTGACCGCTGGAGTTCAGCCTTCGCCGGACGGCAGAAGGCGAAGAACGAAGCCGCTTGCGAGCGGCGCAGTGCAGCGAAGAGCTCTCCGAATTCGCCGCTAGCTCCACGGTCCTTCTCAGCTGCGAGTAGCAGCGCTCGCAGTACACAGAGCTTCGCAAGGCCCGAAGAGCGGGAGGGAAGTATCGCACACGCAAATGTGCCGGGACAGAGACGTGTTCTACGGTGTCCCCTCTCGTCGTGCAGTTTGTGCCTCTGCTGCTTCTGCTGTTAGGAATCGCTCCTTGAAAGGCGAGCGAGAGCGTCCTTCCGGGTGCATTGCACTGAGTCGAGTGCTCGCTCGGGACTTTGCTCTCGCGGCCAAGGCAAGAGGGCGTGCTTGCCCGCAGAACCGAGAACACGCTGTTGGGCAGAGCTGCAGCTGACCGCTGGAGTTCAGCCTTCGCCGGACGGCAGAAGGCGAAGAACGAAGCCGCTTGCGAGCGGCGCAGTGCAGCGAAGAGCTCTCCGAATTCGCCGCTAGCTCCACGGTCCTTCTCAGCTGCGAGTAGCAGCGCTCGCAGTACACAGAGCTTCGCAAGGCCCGAAGAGCCGGAGGGAAGTATCGCACACGCAAATGTGCCGGGACAGAGACGTGTTCTACGGTGTCCCCTCTCGTCGTGCAGTTTGTGCCTCTGCTGCTTCTGCTGTTAGGAATCGCTCCTTGAAAGGCGAGCGAGAGCGTCCTTCCGGGTGCATTGCACTGAGTCGAGTGCTCGCTCGGGACTTTGCTCTCGCGGCCAAGGCAAGAGGGCGTGCTTGCCCCGCAGAACCGAGAACACGCTGTTGGGCAGAGCTGCAGCTGACCGCTGGAGTTCAGCCTTCGCCGGACGGCAGAAGGCGAAGAACGAAGCCGCTTGCGAGCGGCGGCAGTGCAGCGAAGAGCTCTCCGAATTCGCCGCTAGCTCCACGGTCCTTCTCAGCTGCGAGTAGCAGCGCTCGCAGTACACAGAGCTTCGCAAGGCCCGAAGAGCCGGAGGGAAGTATCGCACACGCAAATGTGCCGGGACAGAGACGTGTTCTACGGTGTCCCCTCTCGTCGTGCAGTTTGTGCCTCTGCTGCTTCTGCTGTTAGGAATCGCTCCTTGAAAGGCGAGCGAGAGCGTCCTTCCGGGTGCATTGCACTGAGTCCGAGTGCTCGCTCGGGACTTTGCTCTCGCGGCCAAGGCAAGAGGGCGTGCTTGCCCGCAGAACCGAGAACACGCTGTTGGGCAGAGCTGCAGCTGACCGCTGGAGTTCAGCCTTCGCCGGACGGCAGAAGGCGAAGAACGAAGCCGCTTGCGAGCGGCGCAGTGCAGCGAAGAGCTCTCCGAATTCGCCGCTAGCTCCACGGTCCTTCTCAGCTGCGAGTAGCAGCGCTCGCAGTACACAGAGCTTCGCAAGGCCCGAAGAGCCGGAGGGAAGTATCGCACACGCAAATGTGCCGGGACAGAGACGTGTTCTACGGTGTCCCCTCTCGTCGTGCAGTTTGTGCCTCTGCTGCTTCTGCTGTTAGGAATCGCTCCTTGAAAGGCGAGCGAGAGCGTCCTTCCGGGTGCATTGCACTGAGTCGAGTGCTCGCTCGGGACTTTGCTCTCGCGGCCAAGGCAAGAGGGCGTGCTTGCCCGCAGAACCGAGAACACGCTGTTGGGCAGAGCTGCAGCTGACCGCTGGAGTTCAGCCTTCGCCCGGACGGCAGAAGGCGAAGAACGAAGCCGCTTGCGAGCGGCGCAGTGCAGCGAAGAGCTCTCCGAATTCGCCGCTAGCTCCACGGTCCTTCTCAGCTGCGAGTAGCAGCGCTCGCAGTACACAGAGCTTCGCAAGGCCCGAAGAGCCGAGGGAAGTATCGCACACGCAAATGTGCCGGGACAGAGACGTGTTCTACGGTGTCCCCTCTCGTCGTGCAGTTTGTGCCTCTGCTGCTTCTGCTGTTAGGAATCGCTCCTTGAAAGGCGAGCGAGAGCGTCCTTCCGGTGCATTGCACTGAGTCGAGTGCTCGCTCGGGGACTTTGCTCTCGCGGCCAAGGCAAGAGGGCGTGCTTGCCCGCAGAACCGAGAACACGCTGTTGGGCAGAGCTGCAGCTGACCGCTGGAGTCAGCCCTCGCCGGACGGCAGAAGGCGAAGAACGAAGCGCTTGCGAGCGGCGCAGTGCAGCGAAGAGCTCTCCGAATTCGCCGCTAGCTCCACGGTCCTTCTCAGCTGCGAGTAGCAGCGCTCGCAGTACACAGAGCTTCGCAAGGCCCGAAGAGCCGGAGGGAAGTATCGCACACGCAAAAGTGCCGGACAGAGACGTGTTCTACGGTGTCCCCTCTCGTCGTGCAGTTTGTGCCTCTGCTGCTTCTGCTGTTAGGAATCGCTCCTTGAAAGGCGAGCGAGAGCGTCCTTCCGGGTGCATTGCACTGAGTCGAGTGCTCGCTCGGACTTTGCTCTCGCGGCCAAGGCAAGAGGGCGTGCTTGCCCGCAGAACCGAGAACACGCTGTTGGGCAGAGCTGCAGCTGACCGCTGGAGTTCAGCTCTCGCCGGACCGGCAGAAGGCCGAAGAACGAAGCCGCTTGCGAGCGGCGCAGTGCAGCGAAGAGCTCTCCGAATTCGCCGCTAGCTCCACGGTCCTTCTCAGCTGCGAGTAGCAGCGCTCGCAGTACACAGAGCTTCGCAAGGCCCGAAGAGCCGGAGGGAAGTATCGCACACGCAAATGTGCCGGGACAGAGACGTGTTCTACGGTGTCCCCTCTCGTCGTGCAGTTTGTGCCTCTGCTGCTTCTGACTCTCACGAGAGTGTGTCCTTGTAAGGCGAGCGAGTGCGTCCTTCGGGTGCATTGCTGAGTCGAGTGTCGCTCGGGACTAATGCTTCTTTGGGCCAAGGCAGAGGGCGTGCTTCCCGCAGAACCGAGAAAACACGCTGTTGGGCAGAGCTTGCATGCTGACTCTGGAGTTCAGCTATCGTCCGGACTGGCAGAAGGCGAAGAACGAAGCCGTTGCGAGCGGCGCAGTGCTGCGAAGGCTCTCGAATTCGCCGTCTAGCTACACGGTCCTCTTCTCAGCTGCGATTAGCAGCGCTCGCAGTTCACGAGCTCGCAGGCCCGAAGAGCCGGGAGGGAAAGTATCCACAGCCAATGTGACGGACAGAGACGTGTTCTACGGTGTCCCTATCGTCGTGCAGTTTGTGCCTATGCTGCTTACTGA
>NW_028275962.1:0-38457 GCF_052056855.1 Sturnus vulgaris
TCCGTGGAGCTAGCGGCGAATTCGGAGAGCTCTTCGCTGCACTGCGCCGCTCGCAAGCGGCTTCGTTCTTCGCCTTCTGCCGTCCGGCGAGAGCTGAACTCCAGCGGTCAGTTGCAGCTCTGCCCATCAGCGTGTTCTCAGTTCTGCGGGCAAGCACGCCCTCTTGCCTTGGCCCGGAGTGCAAAGTCCCGAGCGAGCACTCGACTCAGTGCAATGCACCCGGAAGGACGCTCTCGCTCGTCTTTCAAGGAGCGATTCCTAACAGCAGAAGCAGCAGAGGCACAAACTGCATGACGAGAAGGGACAACGTAGAACACGTCTCTGTCCTGGCACATTTTCGTGTGCGATACTTCCCTCCGGGTCTTCGGGCCTTGCGAAGCTCTGTGTACTGCGAGCGCTGCTACTCGCAGCTGAGAAGGACCGTGGAGCTAGCGGCGAATTCGGAGAGCTCTTCGCTGCACTGCGCCGCTCGCAAGCGGCTTCGTTCTTCGCCTTCTGCCGTCCGGCGAGAGCTGAACTCCAGCGGTCAGTTGCAGCTCTGCCCAACAGCGTGTTCTCAGTTCTGCGGGCAAGCACGCCCTCTTGCCTTGGCCCCGAGAGCAAAGTCCCGAGCGAGCACTCGACTCAGTGCAATGCACCCGGAAGGACGCTCTCGCTCGCCTTTCAAGGAGCGATTCCTAACAGCAGAAGCAGCAGAGGCACAAACTGCATGACGAGAAGGGACAACGTAGAACACGTCTCTGTCCTGGCACATTTTCGTGTGCGATACTTCCCTCCGGGTCTTCGGGCCTTGCGAAGCTCTGTGTACTGCGAGCGCTGCTACTCGCAGCTGAGAAGGACGGTGGAGCTAGCGGCGAATTCGGAGAGCTCTTCGCTGCACTGCGCCGCTCGCAAGCGGCTTCGTTCTTCGCCTTCTGCCGTCCGGCGAGAGCTGAACTCCAGCGGTCAGTTGCAGCTCTGCCCAACAGCGTGTTCTCAGTTCTGCGGGCAAGCACGCCCTCTTGCCTTGGCCCCGAGAGCAAAGTCCCGAGCGAGCACTCGACTCAGTGCAATGCACCCGGAAGGACGCTCTCGCTCGTCTTTCAAGGAGCGATTACCTACAGCAGAAGCAGCAGAGGCACAAACTGCATGACGAGAAGGGACAACGTAGAACACGTCTCTGTCCTGGCACATTTTCGTGTGCGATACTTCCCTCCGGGTCTTCGGGCCTTGCGAAGCTCTGTGTACTGCGAGCGCTGCTACTCGCAGCTGAGAAGGACCGTGGAGCTAGCGGCGAATTCGGAGAGCTCTTCGCTGCACTGCGCCGCTCGCAAGCGGCTTCGTTCTTCGCCTTCTGCCGTCCGGCGAGAGCTGAACTCCAGCGGTCAGTTGCAGCTCTGCCCAACAGCGTGTTCTCAGTTCTGCGGGCAAGCAGGCCCTCTTGCCTTGGCCCCGAGAGCAAAGTCCCGAGCGAGCACTCGACTCAGTGCAATGCACCCGGAAGGACGCTCTCGCTCGCCTTTCAAGGAGCGATTCCTAACAGCAGAAGCAGCAGAGGCACAAACTGCATGACGAGAAGGGACAACGTAGAACACGTCTCTGTCCTGGCACATTTTCGTGTGCGATACTTCCCTCCGGGTCTTCGGGCCTTGCGAAGCTCTGTGTACTGCGAGCGCTGCTACTCGCAGCTGAGAAGGACCGTGGAGCTAGCGGCGAATTCGGAGAGCTCTTCGCTGCACTGCGCCGCTCGCAAGCGGCTTCGTTCTTCGCCTTCTGCCGTCCGGCGAGAGCTGAACTCCAGCGGTCAGTTGCAGCTCTGCCCAACAGCGTGTTCTCAGTTCTGCGGGCAAGCACGCCCTCTTGCCTTGGCCCCGAGAGCAAAGTCCCGAGCGAGCACTCGACTCAGTGCAATGCACCCGGAAGGACGCTCTCGCTCGTCTTTCAAGGAGCGATTCCTAACAGCAGAAGCAGCAGAGGCACAAACTGCATGACGAGAAGGGACAACGTAGAACACGTCTCTGTCCTGGCACATTTTCGTGTGCGATACTTCCCTCCGGGTCTTCGGGCCTTGCGAAGCTCTGTGTACTGCGAGCGCTGCTACTCGCAGCTGAGAAGGACCGTGGAGCTAGCGGCGAATTCGGAGAGCTCTTCGCTGCACTGCGCCGCTCGCAAGCGGCTTCGTTCTTCGCCTTCTGCCGTCCGGCGAGAGCTGAACTCCAGCGGTCAGTTGCAGCTCTGCCCAACAGCGTGTTCTCAGTTCTGCGGGCAAGCACGCCCTCTTGCCTTGGCCCCGAGAGCAAAGTCCCGAGCGAGCACTCGACTCAGTGCAATGCACCCGGAAGGACGCTCTCGCTCGTCTTTCAAGGAGCGATTCCCTACAGCAGAAGCAGCAGAGGCACAAACTGCATGACGAGAAGGGACAACGTAGAACACGTCTCTGTCCTGGCACATTTTCGTGTGCGATACTTCCCTCCGGGTCTTCGGGCCTTGCGAAGCTCTGTGTACTGCGAGCGCTGCTACTCGCAGCTGAGAAGGACGGTGGAGCTAGCGGCGAATTCGGAGAGCTCTTCGCTGCACTGCGCCGCTCGCAAGCGGCTTCGTTCTTCGCCTTCTGCCGTCCGGCGAGAGCTGAACTCCAGCGGTCAGTTGCAGCTCTGCCCAACAGCGTGTTCTCAGTTCTGCGGGCAAGCACGCCCTCTTGCCTTGGCCCCGAGAGCAAAGTCCCGAGCGAGCACTCGACTCAGTGCAATGCACCCGGAAGGACGCTCTCGCTCGTCTTTCAAGGAGCGATTCCTAACCGCAGAAGCAGCAGAGGCACAAACTGCATGACGAGAAGGGACAACGTAGAACACGTCTCTGTCCTGGCACATTTTCGTGTGCGATACTTCCCTCCGGGTCTTCGGGCCTTGCGAAGCTCTGTGTACTGCGAGCGCTGCTACTCGCAGCTGAGAAGGACCGTGGAGCTAGCGGCGAATTCGGAGAGCTCTTCGCTGCACTGCGCCGCTCGCAAGCGGCTTCGTTCTTCGCCTTCTGCCGTCCGGCGAGAGCTGAACTCCAGCGGTCAGTTGCAGCTCTGCCCAACAGCGTGTTCTCAGTTCTGCGGGCAAGCACGCCCTCTTGCCTTGGCCCCGAGAGCAAAGTCCCGAGCGAGCACTCGACTCAGTGCAATGCACCCGGAAGGACGCTCTCGCTCGTCTTTCAAGGAGCGATTCCTAACAGCAGAAGCAGCAGAGGCACAAACTGCATGACGAGAAGGGACAACGTAGAACACGTCTCTGTCCTGGCACATTTTCGTGTGCGATACTTCCCTCCGGGTCTTCGGGCCTTGCGAAGCTCTGTGTACTGCGAGCGCTGCTACTCGCAGCTGAGAAGGACCGTGGAGCTAGCGGCGAATTCGGAGAGCTCTTCGCTGCACTGCGCCGCTCGCAAGCGGCTTCGTTCTTCGCCTTCTGCCGTCCGGCGAGAGCTGAACTCCAGCGGTCAGGTGCAGCTCTGCCCAACAGCGTGTTCTCAGTTCTGCGGGCAAGCACGCCCTCTTGCCTTGGCCCCGAGAGCAAAGTCCCGAGCGAGCACTCGACTCAGTGCAATGCACCCGGAAGGACGCTCTCGCTCGTCTTTCAAGGAGCGATTACCTACAGCAGAAGCAGCAGAGGCACAAACTGCATGACGAGAAGGGACAACGTAGAACACGTCTCTGTCCTGGCACATTTTCGTGTGCGATACTTCCCTCCGGGTCTTCGGGCCTTGCGAAGCTCTGTGTACTGCGAGCGCTGCTACTCGCAGCTGAGAAGGACCGTGGAGCTAGCGGCGAATTCGGAGAGCTCTTCGCTGCACTGCGCCGCTCGCAAGCGGCTTCGTTCTTCGCCTTCTGCCGTCCGGCGAGAGCTGAACTCCAGCGGTCAGTTGCAGCTCTGCCCAACAGCGTGTTCTCAGTTCTGCGGGCAAGCACGCCCTCTTGCCTTGGCCCCGAGAGCAAAGTCCCGAGCGAGCACTCGACTCAGTGCAATGCACCCGGAAGGACGCTCTCGCTCGCCTTTCAAGGAGCGATTCCTAACAGCAGAAGCAGCAGAGGCACAAACTGCATGACGAGAAGGGACAACGTAGAACACGTCTCTGTCCTGGCACATTTTCGTGTGCGATACTTCCCTCCGGGTCTTCGGGCCTTGCGAAGCTCTGTGTACTGCGAGCGCTGCTACTCGCAGCTGAGAAGGACCGTGGAGCTAGCGGCGAATTCGGAGAGCTCTTCGCTGCACTGCGCCGCTCGCAAGCGGCTTCGTTCTTCGCCTTCTGCCGTCCGGCGAGAGCTGAACTCCAGCGGTCAGTTGCAGCTCTGCCCAACAGCGTGTTCTCAGTTCTGCGGGCAAGCACGCCCTCTTGCCTTGGCCCCGAGAGCAAAGTCCCGAGCGAGCACTCGACTCAGTGCAATGCACCCGGAAGGACGCTCTCGCTCGCCTTTCAAGGAGCGATTCCTAACAGCAGAAGCAGCAGAGGCACAAACTGCATGACGAGAAGGGACAACGTAGAACACGTCTCTGTCCTGGCACATTTTCGTGTGCGATACTTCCCTCCGGGTCTTCGGGCCTTGCGAAGCTCTGTGTACTGCGAGCGCTGCTACTCGCAGCTGAGAAGGACCGTGGAGCTAGCGGCGAATTCGGAGAGCTCTTCGCTGCACTGCGCCGCTCGCAAGCGGCTTCGTTCTTCGCCTTCTGCCGTCCGGCGAGAGCTGAACTCCAGCGGTCAGTTGCAGCTCTGCCCAACAGCGTGTTCTCAGTTCTGCGGGCAAGCACGCCCTCTTGCCTTGGCCCCGAGAGCAAAGTCCCGAGCGAGCACTCGACTCAGTGCAATGCACCCGGAAGGACGCTCTCGCTCGCCTTTCAAGGAGCGATTCCTAACAGCAGAAGCAGCAGAGGCACAAACTGCATGACGAGAAGGGACAACGTAGAACACGTCTCTGTCCTGGCACATTTTCGTGTGCGATACTTCCCTCCGGGTCTTCGGGCCTTGCGAAGCTCTGTGTACTGCGAGCGCTGCTACTCGCAGCTGAGAAGGACCGTGGAGCTAGCGGCGAATTCGGAGAGCTCTTCGCTGCACTGCGCCGCTCGCAAGCGGCTTCGTTCTTCGCCTTCTGCCGTCCGGCGAGAGCTGAACTCCAGCGGTCAGTTGCAGCTCTGCCCAACAGCGTGTTCTCAGTTCTGCGGGCAAGCACGCCCTCTTGCCTTGGCCCCGAGAGCAAAGTCCCGAGCGAGCACTCGACTCAGTGCAATGCACCCGGAAGGACGCTCTCGCTCGTCTTTCAAGGAGCGATTCCTAACAGCAGAAGCAGCAGAGGCACAAACTGCATGACGAGAAGGGACAACGTAGAACACGTCTCTGTCCTGGCACATTTTCGTGTGCGATACTTCCCTCCGGGTCTTCGGGCCTTGCGAAGCTCTGTGTACTGCGAGCGCTGCTACTCGCAGCTGAGAAGGACCGTGGAGCTAGCGGCGAATTCGGAGAGCTCTTCGCTGCACTGCGCCGCTCGCAAGCGGCTTCGTTCTTCGCCTTCTGCCGTCCGGCGAGAGCTGAACTCCAGCGGTCAGGTGCAGCTCTGCCCAACAGCGTGTTCTCAGTTCTGCGGGCAAGCACGCCCTCTTGCCTTGGCCCCGAGAGCAAAGTCCCGAGCGAGCACTCGACTCAGTGCAATGCACCCGGAAGGACGCTCTCGCTCGTCTTTCAAGGAGCGATTACCTACAGCAGAAGCAGCAGAGGCACAAACTGCATGACGAGAAGGGACAACGTAGAACACGTCTCTGTCCTGGCACATTTTCGTGTGCGATACTTCCCTCCGGGTCTTCGGGCCTTGCGAAGCTCTGTGTACTGCGAGCGCTGCTACTCGCAGCTGAGAAGGACCGTGGAGCTAGCGGCGAATTCGGAGAGCTCTTCGCTGCACTGCGCCGCTCGCAAGCGGCTTCGTTCTTCGCCTTCTGCCGTCCGGCGAGAGCTGAACTCCAGCGGTCAGTTGCAGCTCTGCCCAACAGCGTGTTCTCAGTTCTGCGGGCAAGCACGCCCTCTTGCCTTGGCCCCGAGAGCAAAGTCCCGAGCGAGCACTCGACTCAGTGCAATGCACCCGGAAGGACGCTCTCGCTCGCCTTTCAAGGAGCGATTCCTAACAGCAGAAGCAGCAGAGGCACAAACTGCATGACGAGAAGGGACAACGTAGAACACGTCTCTGTCCTGGCACATTTTCGTGTGCGATACTTCCCTCCGGGTCTTCGGGCCTTGCGAAGCTCTGTGTACTGCGAGCGCTGCTACTCGCAGCTGAGAAGGACCGTGGAGCTAGCGGCGAATTCGGAGAGCTCTTCGCTGCACTGCGCCGCTCGCAAGCGGCTTCGTTCTTCGCCTTCTGCCGTCCGGCGAGAGCTGAACTCCAGCGGTCAGGTGCAGCTCTGCCCAACAGCGTGTTCTCAGTTCTGCGGGCAAGCACGCCCTCTTGCCTTGGCCCCGAGAGCAAAGTCCCGAGCGAGCACTCGACTCAGTGCAATGCACCCGGAAGGACGCTCTCGCTCGTCTTTCAAGGAGCGATTCCTAACAGCAGAAGCAGCAGAGGCACAAACTGCATGACGAGAAGGGACAACGTAGAACACGTCTCTGTCCTGGCACATTTTCGTGTGCGATACTTCCCTCCGGGTCTTCGGGCCTTGCGAAGCTCTGTGTACTGCGAGCGCTGCTACTCGCAGCTGAGAAGGACCGTGGAGCTAGCGGCGAATTCGGAGAGCTCTTCGCTGCACTGCGCCGCTCGCAAGCGGCTTCGTTCTTCGCCTTCTGCCGTCCGGCGAGAGCTGAACTCCAGCGGTCAGTTGCAGCTCTGCCCAACAGCGTGTTCTCAGTTCTGCGGGCAAGCACGCCCTCTTGCCTTGGCCCCGAGAGCAAAGTCCCGAGCGAGCACTCGACTCAGTGCAATGCACCCGGAAGGACGCTCTCGCTCGTCTTTCAAGGAGCGATTCCTAACAGCAGAAGCAGCAGAGGCACAAACTGCATGACGAGAAGGGACAACGTAGAACACGTCTCTGTCCTGGCACATTTTCGTGTGCGATACTTCCCTCCGGGTCTTCGGGCCTTGCGAAGCTCTGTGTACTGCGAGCGCTGCTACTCGCAGCTGAGAAGGACCGTGGAGCTAGCGGCGAATTCGGAGAGCTCTTCGCTGCACTGCGCCGCTCGCAAGCGGCTTCGTTCTTCGCCTTCTGCCGTCCGGCGAGAGCTGAACTCCAGCGGTCAGTTGCAGCTCTGCCCAACAGCGTGTTCTCAGTTCTGCGGGCAAGCACGCCCTCTTGCCTTGGCCCCGAGAGCAAAGTCCCGAGCGAGCACTCGACTCAGTGCAATGCACCCGGAAGGACGCTCTCGCTCGTCTTTCAAGGAGCGATTCCCTACAGCAGAAGCAGCAGAGGCACAAACTGCATGACGAGAAGGGACAACGTAGAACACGTCTCTGTCCTGGCACATTTTCGTGTGCGATACTTCCCTCCGGGTCTTCGGGCCTTGCGAAGCTCTGTGTACTGCGAGCGCTGCTACTCGCAGCTGAGAAGGACCGTGGAGCTAGCGGCGAATTCGGAGAGCTCTTCGCTGCACTGCGCCGCTCGCAAGCGGCTTCGTTCTTCGCCTTCTGCCGTCCGGCGAGAGCTGAACTCCAGCGGTCAGGTGCAGCTCTGCCCAACAGCGTGTTCTCAGTTCTGCGGGCAAGCACGCCCTCTTGCCTTGGCCCCGAGAGCAAAGTCCCGAGCGAGCACTCGACTCAGTGCAATGCACCCGGAAGGACGCTCTCGCTCGTCTTTCAAGGAGCGATTCCTAACAGCAGAAGCAGCAGAGGCACAAACTGCATGACGAGAAGGGACAACGTAGAACACGTCTCTGTCCTGGCACATTTTCGTGTGCGATACTTCCCTCCGGGTCTTCGGGCCTTGCGAAGCTCTGTGTACTGCGAGCGCTGCTACTCGCAGCTGAGAAGGACCGTGGAGCTAGCGGCGAATTCGGAGAGCTCTTCGCTGCACTGCGCCGCTCGCAAGCGGCTTCGTTCTTCGCCTTCTGCCGTCCGGCGAGAGCTGAACTCCGGCGGTCAGTTGCAGCTCTGCCCAACAGCGTGTTCTCAGTTCTGCGGGCAAGCACGCCCTCTTGCCTTGGCCCCGAGAGCAAAGTCCCGAGCGAGCACTCGACTCAGTGCAATGCACCCGGAAGGACGCTCTCGCTCGTCTTTCAAGGAGCGATTCCTAACAGCAGAAGCAGCAGAGGCACAAACTGCATGACGAGAAGGGACAACGTAGAACACGTCTCTGTCCTGGCACATTTTCGTGTGCGATACTTCCCTCCGGGTCTTCGGGCCTTGCGAAGCTCTGTGTACTGCGAGCGCTGCTACTCGCAGCTGAGAAGGACCGTGGAGCTAGCGGCGAATTCGGAGAGCTCTTCGCTGCACTGCGCCGCTCGCAAGCGGCTTCGTTCTTCGCCTTCTGCCGTCCGGCGAGAGCTGAACTCCAGCGGTCAGTTGCAGCTCTGCCCATCAGCGTGTTCTCAGTTCTGCGGGCAAGCACGCCCTCTTGCCTTGGCCCCGAGTGCAAAGTCCCGAGCGAGCACTCGACTCAGTGCAATGCACCCGGAAGGACGCTCTCGCTCGTCTTTCAAGGAGCGATTCCTAACAGCAGAAGCAGCAGAGGCACAAACTGCATGACGAGAAGGGACAACGTAGAACACGTCTCTGTCCTGGCACATTTTCGTGTGCGATACTTCCCTCCGGGTCTTCGGGCCTTGCGAAGCTCTGTGTACTGCGAGCGCTGCTACTCGCAGCTGAGAAGGACCGTGGAGCTAGCGGCGAATTCGGAGAGCTCTTCGCTGCACTGCGCCGCTCGCAAGCGGCTTCGTTCTTCGCCTTCTGCCGTCCGGCGAGAGCTGAACTCCAGCGGTCAGTTGCAGCTCTGCCCAACAGCGTGTTCTCAGTTCTGCGGGCAAGCACGCCCTCTTGCCTTGGCCCCGAGAGCAAAGTCCCGAGCGAGCACTCGACTCAGTGCAATGCACCCGGAAGGACGCTCTCGCTCGCCTTTCAAGGAGCGATTCCTAACAGCAGAAGCAGCAGAGGCACAAACTGCATGACGAGAAGGGACAACGTAGAACACGTCTCTGTCCTGGCACATTTTCGTGTGCGATACTTCCCTCCGGGTCTTCGGGCCTTGCGAAGCTCTGTGTACTGCGAGCGCTGCTACTCGCAGCTGAGAAGGACCGTGGAGCTAGCGGCGAATTCGGAGAGCTCTTCGCTGCACTGCGCCGCTCGCAAGCGGCTTCGTTCTTCGCCTTCTGCCGTCCGGCGAGAGCTGAACTCCAGCGGTCAGTTGCAGCTCTGCCCAACAGCGTGTTCTCAGTTCTGCGGGCAAGCACGCCCTCTTGCCTTGGCCCCGAGAGCAAAGTCCCGAGCGAGCACTCGACTCAGTGCAATGCACCCGGAAGGACGCTCTCGCTCGTCTTTCAAGGAGCGATTCCTAACAGCAGAAGCAGCAGAGGCACAAACTGCATGACGAGAAGGGACAACGTAGAACACGTCTCTGTCCTGGCACATTTTCGTGTGCGATACTTCCCTCCGGGTCTTCGGCCCTTGCGAAGCTCTGTGTACTGCGAGCGCTGCTACTCGCAGCTGAGAAGGACCGTGGAGCTAGCGGCGAATTCGGAGAGCTCTTCGCTGCACTGCGCCGCTCGCAAGCGGCTTCGTTCTTCGCCTTCTGCCGTCCGGCGAGAGCTGAACTCCAGCGGTCAGTTGCAGCTCTGCCCAACAGCGTGTTCTCAGTTCTGCGGGCAAGCACGCCCTCTTGCCTTGGCCCCGAGAGCAAAGTCCCGAGCGAGCACTCGACTCAGTGCAATGCACCCGGAAGGACGCTCTCGCTCGTCTTTCAAGGAGCGATTACCTACAGCAGAAGCAGCAGAGGCACAAACTGCATGACGAGAAGGGACAACGTAGAACACGTCTCTGTCCTGGCACATTTTCGTGTGCGATACTTCCCTCCGGGTCTTCGGGCCTTGCGAAGCTCTGTGTACTGCGAGCGCTGCTACTCGCAGCTGAGAAGGACCGTGGAGCTAGCGGCGAATTCGGAGAGCTCTTCGCTGCACTGCGCCGCTCGCAAGCGGCTTCGTTCTTCGCCTTCTGCCGTCCGGCGAGAGCTGAACTCCAGCGGTCAGTTGCAGCTCTGCCCAACAGCGTGTTCTCAGTTCTGCGGGCAAGCACGCCCTCTTGCCTTGGCCCCGAGAGCAAAGTCCCGAGCGAGCACTCGACTCAGTGCAATGCACCCGGAAGGACGCTCTCGCTCGCCTTTCAAGGAGCGATTCCTAACAGCAGAAGCAGCAGAGGCACAAACTGCATGACGAGAAGGGACAACGTAGAACACGTCTCTGTCCTGGCACATTTTCGTGTGCGATACTTCCCTCCGGGTCTTCGGGCCTTGCGAAGCTCTGTGTACTGCGAGCGCTGCTACTCGCAGCTGAGAAGGACCGTGGAGCTAGCGGCGAATTCGGAGAGCTCTTCGCTGCACTGCGCCGCTCGCAAGCGGCTTCGTTCTTCGCCTTCTGCCGTCCGGCGAGAGCTGAACTCCAGCGGTCAGTTGCAGCTCTGCCCAACAGCGTGTTCTCAGTTCTGCGGGCAAGCACGCCCTCTTGCCTTGGCCCCGAGAGCAAAGTCCCGAGCGAGCACTCGACTCAGTGCAATGCACCCGGAAGGACGCTCTCGCTCGTCTTTCAAGGAGCGATTACCTACAGCAGAAGCAGCAGAGGCACAAACTGCATGACGAGAAGGGACAACGTAGAACACGTCTCTGTCCTGGCACATTTTCGTGTGCGATACTTCCCTCCGGGTCTTCGGGCCTTGCGAAGCTCTGTGTACTGCGAGCGCTGCTACTCGCAGCTGAGAAGGACCGTGGAGCTAGCGGCGAATTCGGAGAGCTCTTCGCTGCACTGCGCCGCTCGCAAGCGGCTTCGTTCTTCGCCTTCTGCCGTCCGGCGAGAGCTGAACTCCAGCGGTCAGGTGCAGCTCTGCCCAACAGCGTGTTCTCAGTTCTGCGGGCAAGCACGCCCTCTTGCCTTGGCCCCGAATGCAAAGTCCCGAGCGAGCACTCGACTCAGTGCAATGCACCCGGAAGGACGCTCTCGCTCGCCTTTCAAGGAGCGATTCCTAACAGCAGAAGCAGCAGAGGCACAAACTGCATGACGAGAAGGGACAACGTAGAACACGTCTCTGTCCTGGCACATTTTCGTGTGCGATACTTCCCTCCGGGTCTTCGGGCCTTGCGAAGCTCTGTGTACTGCGAGCGCTGCTACTCGCAGCTGAGAAGGACCGTGGAGCTAGCGGCGAATTCGGAGAGCTCTTCGCTGCACTGCGCCGCTCGCAAGCGGCTTCGTTCTTCGCCTTCTGCCGTCCGGCGAGAGCTGAACTCCAGCGGTCAGGTGCAGCTCTGCCCAACAGCGTGTTCTCAGTTCTGCGGGCAAGCACGCCCTCTTGCCTTGGCCCCGAATGCAAAGTCCCGAGCGAGCACTCGACTCAGTGCAATGCACCCGGAAGGACGCTCTCGCTCGCCTTTCAAGGAGCGATTCCTAACAGCAGAAGCAGCAGAGGCACAAACTGCATGACGAGAAGGGACAACGTAGAACACGTCTCTGTCCTGGCACATTTTCGTGTGCGATACTTCCCTCCGGGTCTTCGGGCCTTGCGAAGCTCTGTGTACTGCGAGCGCTGCTACTCGCAGCTGAGAAGGACCGTGGAGCTAGCGGCGAATTCGGAGAGCTCTTCGCTGCACTGCGCCGCTCGCAAGCGGCTTCGTTCTTCGCCTTCTGCCGTCCGGCGAGAGCTGAACTCCAGCGGTCAGGTGCAGCTCTGCCCAACAGCGTGTTCTCAGTTCTGCGGGCAAGCACGCCCTCTTGCCTTGGCCCCGAGAGCAAAGTCCCGAGCGAGCACTCGACTCAGTGCAATGCACCCGGAAGGACGCTCTCGCTCGCCTTTCAAGGAGCGATTCCTAACAGCAGAAGCAGCAGAGGCACAAACTGCATGACGAGAAGGGACAACGTAGAACACGTCTCTGTCCTGGCACATTTTCGTGTGCGATACTTCCCTCCGGGTCTTCGGGCCTTGCGAAGCTCTGTGTACTGCGAGCGCTGCTACTCGCAGCTGAGAAGGACCGTGGAGCTAGCGGCGAATTCGGAGAGCTCTTCGCTGCACTGCGCCGCTCGCAAGCGGCTTCGTTCTTCGCCTTCTGCCGTCCGGCGAGAGCTGAACTCCAGCGGTCAGGTGCAGCTCTGCCCAACAGCGTGTTCTCAGTTCTGCGGGCAAGCACGCCCTCTTGCCTTGGCCCCGAATGCAAAGTCCCGAGCGAGCACTCGACTCAGTGCAATGCACCCGGAAGGACGCTCTCGCTCGCCTTTCAAGGAGCGATTCCTAACAGCAGAAGCAGCAGAGGCACAAACTGCATGACGAGAAGGCACAACGTAGAACACGTCTCTGTCCTGGCACATTTTCGTGTGCGATACTTCCCTCCGGGTCTTCGGGCCTTGCGAAGCTCTGTGTACTGCGAGCGCTGCTACTCGCAGCTGAGAAGGACCGTGGAGCTAGCGGCGAATTCGGAGAGCTCTTCGCTGCACTGCGCCACTCGCAAGCGGCTTCGTTCTTCGCCTTCTGCCGTCCGGCGAGAGCTGAACTCCAGCGGTCAGTTGCAGCTCTGCCCAACAGCGTGTTCTCAGTTCTGCGGGCAAGCACGCCCTCTTGCCTTGGCCCCGAGAGCAAAGTCCCGAGCGAGCACTCGACTCAGTGCAATGCACCCGGAAGGACGCTCTCGCTCGTCTTTCAAGGAGCGATTACCTACAGCAGAAGCAGCAGAGGCACAAACTGCATGACGAGAAGGGACAACGTAGAACACGTCTCTGTCCTGGCACATTTTCGTGTGCGATACTTCCCTCCGGGTCTTCGGGCCTTGCGAAGCTCTGTGTACTGCGAGCGCTGCTACTCGCAGCTGAGAAGGACCGTGGAGCTAGCGGCGAATTCGGAGAGCTCTTCGCTGCACTGCGCCGCTCGCAAGCGGCTTCGTTCTTCGCCTTCTGCCGTCCGGCGAGAGCTGAACTCCAGCGGTCAGGTGCAGCTCTGCCCAACAGCGTGTTCTCAGTTCTGCGGGCAAGCACGCCCTCTTGCCTTGGCCCCGAGAGCAAAGTCCCGAGCGAGCACTCGACTCAGTGCAATGCACCCGGAAGGACGCTCTCGCTCGCCTTTCAAGGAGCGATTCCTAACAGCAGAAGCAGCAGAGGCACAAACTGCATGACGAGAAGGGACAACGTAGAACACGTCTCTGTCCTGGCACATTTTCGTGTGCGATACTTCCCTCCGGGTCTTCGGGCCTTGCGAAGCTCTGTGTACTGCGAGCGCTGCTACTCGCAGCTGAGAAGGACCGTGGAGCTAGCGGCGAATTCGGAGAGCTCTTCGCTGCACTGCGCCGCTCGCAAGCGGCTTCGTTCTTCGCCTTCTGCCGTCCGGCGAGAGCTGAACTCCAGCGGTCAGTTGCAGCTCTGCCCAACAGCGTGTTCTCAGTTCTGCGGGCAAGCACGCCCTCTTGCCTTGGCCCCGAGAGCAAAGTCCCGAGCGAGCACTCGACTCAGTGCAATGCACCCGGAAGGACGCTCTCGCTCGCCTTTCAAGGAGCGATTCCTAACAGCAGAAGCAGCAGAGGCACAAACTGCATGACGAGAAGGGACAACGTAGAACACGTCTCTGTCCTGGCACATTTTCGTGTGCGATACTTCCCTCCGGGTCTTCGGGCCTTGCGAAGCTCTGTGTACTGCGAGCGCTGCTACTCGCAGCTGAGAAGGACCGTGGAGCTAGCGGCGAATTCGGAGAGCTCTTCGCTGCACTGCGCCGCTCGCAAGCGGCTTCGTTCTTCGCCTTCTGCCGTCCGGCGAGAGCTGAACTCCAGCGGTCAGTTGCAGCTCTGCCCAACAGCGTGTTCTCAGTTCTGCGGGCAAGCACGCCCTCTTGCCTTGGCCCCGAGAGCAAAGTCCCGAGCGAGCACTCGACTCAGTGCAATGCACCCGGAAGGACGCTCTCGCTCGTCTTTCAAGGAGCGATTACCTACAGCAGAAGCAGCAGAGGCACAAACTGCATGACGAGAAGGGACAACGTAGAACACGTCTCTGTCCTGGCACATTTTCGTGTGCGATACTTCCCTCCGGGTCTTCGGGCCTTGCGAAGCTCTGTGTACTGCGAGCGCTGCTACTCGCAGCTGAGAAGGACCGTGGAGCTAGCGGCGAATTCGGAGAGCTCTTCGCTGCACTGCGCCGCTCGCAAGCGGCTTCGTTCTTCGCCTTCTGCCGTCCGGCGAGAGCTGAACTCCAGCGGTCAGGTGCAGCTCTGCCCAACAGCGTGTTCTCAGTTCTGCGGGCAAGCACGCCCTCTTGCCTTGGCCCCGAGAGCAAAGTCCCGAGCGAGCACTCGACTCAGTGCAATGCACCCGGAAGGACGCTCTCGCTCGCCTTTCAAGGAGCGATTCCTAACAGCAGAAGCAGCAGAGGCACAAACTGCATGACGAGAAGGGACAACGTAGAACACGTCTCTGTCCTGGCACATTTTCGTGTGCGATACTTCCCTCCGGGTCTTCGGGCCTTGCGAAGCTCTGTGTACTGCGAGCGCTGCTACTCGCAGCTGAGAAGGACCGTGGAGCTAGCGGCGAATTCGGAGAGCTCTTCGCTGCACTGCGCCGCTCGCAAGCGGCTTCGTTCTTCGCCTTCTGCCGTCCGGCGAGAGCTGAACTCCAGCGGTCAGTTGCAGCTCTGCCCAACAGCGTGTTCTCAGTTCTGCGGGCAAGCACGCCCTCTTGCCTTGGCCCCGAGAGCAAAGTCCCGAGCGAGCACTCGACTCAGTGCAATGCACCCGGAAGGACGCTCTCGCTCGTCTTTCAAGGAGCGATTACCTACAGCAGAAGCAGCAGAGGCACAAACTGCATGACGAGAAGGGACAACGTAGAACACGTCTCTGTCCTGGCACATTTTCGTGTGCGATACTTCCCTCCGGGTCTTCGGGCCTTGCGAAGCTCTGTGTACTGCGAGCGCTGCTACTCGCAGCTGAGAAGGACCGTGGAGCTAGCGGCGAATTCGGAGAGCTCTTCGCTGCACTGCGCCGCTCGCAAGCGGCTTCGTTCTTCGCCTTCTGCCGTCCGGCGAGAGCTGAACTCCAGCGGTCAGTTGCAGCTCTGCCCAACAGCGTGTTCTCAGTTCTGCGGGCAAGCACGCCCTCTTGCCTTGGCCCCGAGAGCAAAGTCCCGAGCGAGCACTCGACTCAGTGCAATGCACCCGGAAGGACGCTCTCGCTCGCCTTTCAAGGAGCGATTCCTAACAGCAGAAGCAGCAGAGGCACAAACTGCATGACGAGAAGGGACAACGTAGAACACGTCTCTGTCCTGGCACATTTTCGTGTGCGATACTTCCCTCCGGGTCTTCGGGCCTTGCGAAGCTCTGTGTACTGCGAGCGCTGCTACTCGCAGCTGAGAAGGACCGTGGAGCTAGCGGCGAATTCGGAGAGCTCTTCGCTGCACTGCGCCGCTCGCAAGCGGCTTCGTTCTTCGCCTTCTGCCGTCCGGCGAGAGCTGAACTCCAGCGGTCAGGTGCAGCTCTGCCCAACAGCGTGTTCTCAGTTCTGCGGGCAAGCACGCCCTCTTGCCTTGGCCCCGAGAGCAAAGTCCCGAGCGAGCACTCGACTCAGTGCAATGCACCCGGAAGGACGCTCTCGCTCGCCTTTCAAGGAGCGATTCCTAACAGCAGAAGCAGCAGAGGCACAAACTGCATGACGAGAAGGGACAACGTAGAACACGTCTCTGTCCTGGCACATTTTCGTGTGCGATACTTCCCTCCGGGTCTTCGGGCCTTGCGAAGCTCTGTGTACTGCGAGCGCTGCTACTCGCAGCTGAGAAGGACCGTGGAGCTAGCGGCGAATTCGGAGAGCTCTTCGCTGCACTGCGCCGCTCGCAAGCGGCTTCGTTCTTCGCCTTCTGCCGTCCGGCGAGAGCTGAACTCCAGCGGTCAGTTGCAGCTCTGCCCAACAGCGTGTTCTCAGTTCTGCGGGCAAGCACGCCCTCTTGCCTTGGCCCCGAGAGCAAAGTCCCGAGCGAGCACTCGACTCAGTGCAATGCACCCGGAAGGACGCTCTCGCTCGTCTTTCAAGGAGCGATTACCTACAGCAGAAGCAGCAGAGGCACAAACTGCATGACGAGAAGGGACAACGTAGAACACGTCTCTGTCCTGGCACATTTTCGTGTGCGATACTTCCCTCCGGGTCTTCGGGCCTTGCGAAGCTCTGTGTACTGCGAGCGTTGCTACTCGCAGCTGAGAAGGACCGTGGAGCTAGCGGCGAATTCGGAGAGCTCTTCGCTGCACTGCGCCGCTCGCAAGCGGCTTCGTTCTTCGCCTTCTGCCGTCCGGCGAGAGCTGAACTCCAGCGGTCAGTTGCAGCTCTGCCCAACAGCGTGTTCTCAGTTCTGCGGGCAAGCACGCCCTCTTGCCTTGGCCCCGAGAGCAAAGTCCCGAGCGAGCACTCGACTCAGTGCAATGCACCCGGAAGGACGCTCTCGCTCGCCTTTCAAGGAGCGATTCCTAACAGCAGAAGCAGCAGAGGCACAAACTGCATGACGAGAAGGGACAACGTAGAACACGTCTCTGTCCTGGCACATTTTCGTGTGCGATACTTCCCTCCGGGTCTTCGGGCCTTGCGAAGCTCTGTGTACTGCGAGCGCTGCTACTCGCAGCTGAGAAGGACCGTGGAGCTAGCGGCGAATTCGGAGAGCTCTTCGCTGCACTGCGCCGCTCGCAAGCGGCTTCGTTCTTCGCCTTCTGCCGTCCGGCGAGAGCTGAACTCCAGCGGTCAGTTGCAGCTCTGCCCAACAGCGTGTTCTCAGTTCTGCGGGCAAGCATGCCCTCTTGCCTTGGCCCCGAGTGCAAAGTCCCGAGCGAGCACTCGACTCAGTGCAATGCACCCGGAAGGACGCTCTCGCTCGCCTTTCAAGGAGCGATTCCTAACAGCAGAAGCAGCAGAGGCACAAACTGCATGACGAGAAGGGACAACGTAGAACACGTCTCTGTCCTGGCACATTTTCGTGTGCGATACTTCCCTCCGGGTCTTCGGGCCTTGCGAAGCTCTGTGTACTGCGAGCGCTGCTACTCGCAGCTGAGAAGGACCGTGGAGCTAGCGGCGAATTCGGAGAGCTCTTCGCTGCACTGCGCCGCTCGCAAGCGGCTTCGTTCTTCGCCTTCTGCCGTCCGGCGAGAGCTGAACTCCAGCGGTCAGTTGCAGCTCTGCCCAACAGCGTGTTCTCAGTTCTGCGGGCAAGCACGCCCTCTTGCCTTGGCCCCGAGAGCAAAGTCCCGAGCGAGCACTCGACTCAGTGCAATGCACCCGGAAGGACGCTCTCGCTCGTCTTTCAAGGAGCGATTACCTACAGCAGAAGCAGCAGAGGCACAAACTGCATGACGAGAAGGGACAACGTAGAACACGTCTCTGTCCTGGCACATTTTCGTGTGCGATACTTCCCTCCGGGTCTTCGGGCCTTGCGAAGCTCTGTGTACTGCGAGCGCTGCTACTCGCAGCTGAGAAGGACCGTGGAGCTAGCGGCGAATTCGGAGAGCTCTTCGCTGCACTGCGCCGCTCGCAAGCGGCTTCGTTCTTCGCCTTCTGCCGTCCGGCGAGAGCTGAACTCCAGCGGTCAGTTGCAGCTCTGCCCAACAGCGTGTTCTCAGTTCTGCGGGCAAGCACGCCCTCTTGCCTTGGCCCCGAGAGCAAAGTCCCGAGCGAGCACTCGACTCAGTGCAATGCACCCGGAAGGACGCTCTCGCTCGCCTTTCAAGGAGCGATTCCTAACAGCAGAAGCAGCAGAGGCACAAACTGCATGACGAGAAGGGACAACGTAGAACACGTCTCTGTCCTGGCACATTTTCGTGTGCGATACTTCCCTCCGGGTCTTCGGGCCTTGCGAAGCTCTGTGTACTGCGAGCGCTGCTACTCGCAGCTGAGAAGGACCGTGGAGCTAGCGGCGAATTCGGAGAGCTCTTCGCTGCACTGCGCCGCTCGCAAGCGGCTTCGTTCTTCGCCTTCTGCCGTCCGGCGAGAGCTGAACTCCAGCGGTCAGGTGCAGCTCTGCCCAACAGCGTGTTCTCAGTTTCTGCGGGCAAGCACGCCCTCTTGCCTTGGCCCCGAGAGCAAAGTCCCGAGCGAGCACTCGACTCAGTGCAATGCACCCGGAAGGACGCTCTCGCTCGTCTTTCAAGGAGCGATTACCTACAGCAGAAGCAGCAGAGGCACAAACTGCATGACGAGAAGGGACAACGTAGAACACGTCTCTGTCCTGGCACATTTTCGTGTGCGATACTTCCCTCCGGGTCTTCGGGCCTTGCGAAGCTCTGTGTACTGCGAGCGCTGCTACTCGCAGCTGAGAAGGACCGTGGAGCTAGCGGCGAATTCGGAGAGCTCTTCGCTGCACTGCGCCGCTCGCAAGCGGCTTCGTTCTTCGCCTTCTGCCGTCCGGCGAGAGCTGAACTCCAGCGGTCAGTTGCAGCTCTGCCCAACAGCGTGTTCTCAGTTCTGCGGGCAAGCACGCCCTCTTGCCTTGGCCCCGAGAGCAAAGTCCCGAGCGAGCACTCGACTCAGTGCAATGCACCCGGAAGGACGCTCTCGCTCGCCTTTCAAGGAGCGATTCCTAACAGCAGAAGCAGCAGAGGCACAAACTGCATGACGAGAAGGGACAACGTAGAACACGTCTCTGTCCTGGCACATTTTCGTGTGCGATACTTCCCTCCGGGTCTTCGGGCCTTGCGAAGCTCTGTGTACTGCGAGCGCTGCTACTCGCAGCTGAGAAGGACCGTGGAGCTAGCGGCGAATTCGGAGAGCTCTTCGCTGCACTGCGCCGCTCGCAAGCGGCTTCGTTCTTCGCCTTCTGCCGTCCGGCGAGAGCTGAACTCCAGCGGTCAGGTGCAGCTCTGCCCAACAGCGTGTTCTCAGTTCTGCGGGCAAGCACGCCCTCTTGCCTTGGCCCCGAGAGCAAAGTCCCGAGCGAGCACTCGACTCAGTGCAATGCACCCGGAAGGACGCTCTCGCTCGCCTTTCAAGGAGCGATTCCTAACAGCAGAAGCAGCAGAGGCACAAACTGCATGACGAGAAGGGACAACGTAGAACACGTCTCTGTCCTGGCACATTTTCGTGTGCGATACTTCCCTCCGGGTCTTCGGGCCTTGCGAAGCTCTGTGTACTGCGAGCGCTGCTACTCGCAGCTGAGAAGGACCGTGGAGCTAGCGGCGAATTCGGAGAGCTCTTCGCTGCACTGCGCCGCTCGCAAGCGGCTTCGTTCTTCGCCTTCTGCCGTCCGGCGAGAGCTGAACTCCAGCGGTCAGTTGCAGCTCTGCCCAACAGCGTGTTCTCAGTTCTGCGGGCAAGCACGCCCTCTTGCCTTGGCCCCGAGAGCAAAGTCCCGAGCGAGCACTCGACTCAGTGCAATGCACCCGGAAGGACGCTCTCGCTCGTCTTTCAAGGAGCGATTACCTACAGCAGAAGCAGCAGAGGCACAAACTGCATGACGAGAAGGGACAACGTAGAACACGTCTCTGTCCTGGCACATTTTCGTGTGCGATACTTCCCTCCGGGTCTTCGGGCCTTGCGAAGCTCTGTGTACTGCGAGCGCTGCTACTCGCAGCTGAGAAGGACCGTGGAGCTAGCGGCGAATTCGGAGAGCTCTTCGCTGCACTGCGCCGCTCGCAAGCGGCTTCGTTCTTCGCCTTCTGCCGTCCGGCGAGAGCTGAACTCCAGCGGTCAGTTGCAGCTCTGCCCAACAGCGTGTTCTCAGTTCTGCGGGCAAGCACGCCCTCTTGCCTTGGCCCCGAGAGCAAAGTCCCGAGCGAGCACTCGACTCAGTGCAATGCACCCGGAAGGACGCTCTCGCTCGCCTTTCAAGGAGCGATTCCTAACAGCAGAAGCAGCAGAGGCACAAACTGCATGACGAGAAGGGACAACGTAGAACACGTCTCTGTCCTGGCACATTTTCGTGTGCGATACTTCCCTCCGGGTCTTCGTGCCTGCGAAGCTCTGTGTACTGCGAGCGCTGCTACTCGCAGCTGAGAAGGACCGTGGAGCTAGCGGCGAATTCGGAGAGCTCTTCGCTGCACTGCGCCGCTCGCAAGCGGCTTCGTTCTTCGCCTTCTGCCGTCCGGCGAGAGCTTGAACTCCAGCGGTCAGGTGCAGCTCTGCCCAACAGCGTGTTCTCAGTTCTGCGGGCAAGCACGCCCTCTTGCCTTGGCCCCGAGAGCAAAGTCCCGAGCGAGCACTCGACTCAGTGCAATGCACCCGGAAGGACGCTCTCGCTCGTCTTTCAAGGAGCGATTCCTAACAGCAGAAGCAGCAGAGGCACAAACTGCATGACGAGAAGGGACAACGTAGAACACGTCTCTGTCCTGGCACATTTTCGTGTGCGATACTTCCCTCCGGGTCTTCGGGCCTTGCGAAGCTCTGTGTACTGCGAGCGTTGCTACTCGCAGCTGAGAAGGACCGTGGAGCTAGCGGCGAATTCGGAGAGCTCTTCGCTGCACTGCGCCGCTCGCAAGCGGCTTCGTTCTTCGCCTTCTGCCGTCCGGCGAGAGCTGAACTCCAGCGGTCAGTTGCAGCTCTGCCCAACAGCGTGTTCTCAGTTCTGCGGGCAAGCACGCCCTCTTGCCTTGGCCCCGAGAGCAAAGTCCCGAGCGAGCACTCGACTCAGTGCAATGCACCCGGAAGGACGCTCTCGCTCGCCTTTCAAGGAGCGATTCCTAACAGCAGAAGCAGCAGAGGCACAAACTGCATGACGAGAAGGGACAACGTAGAACACGTCTCTGTCCTGGCACATTTTCGTGTGCGATACTTCCCTCCGGGTCTTCGGGCCTTGCGAAGCTCTGTGTACTGCGAGCGCTGCTACTCGCAGCTGAGAAGGACCGTGGAGCTAGCGGCGAATTCGGAGAGCTCTTCGCTGCACTGCGCCGCTCGCAAGCGGCTTCGTTCTTCGCCTTCTGCCGTCCGGCGAGAGCTGAACTCCAGCGGTCAGTTGCAGCTCTGCCCAACAGCGTGTTCTCAGTTCTGCGGGCAAGCATGCCCTCTTGCCTTGGCCCCGAGTGCAAAGTCCCGAGCGAGCACTCGACTCAGTGCAATGCACCCGGAAGGACGCTCTCGCTCGCCTTTCAAGGAGCGATTCCTAACAGCAGAAGCAGCAGAGGCACAAACTGCATGACGAGAAGGGACAACGTAGAACACGTCTCTGTCCTGGCACATTTTCGTGTGCGATACTTCCCTCCGGGTCTTCGGGCCTTGCGAAGCTCTGTGTACTGCGAGCGCTGCTACTCGCAGCTGAGAAGGACCGTGGAGCTAGCGGCGAATTCGGAGAGCTCTTCGCTGCACTGCGCCGCTCGCAAGCGGCTTCGTTCTTCGCCTTCTGCCGTCCGGCGAGAGCTGAACTCCAGCGGTCAGGTGCAGCTCTGCCCAACAGCGTGTTCTCAGTTCTGCGGGCAAGCACGCCCTCTTGCCTTGGCCCCGAGAGCAAAGTCCCGAGCGAGCACTCGACTCAGTGCAATGCACCCGGAAGGACGCTCTCGCTCGCCTTTCAAGGAGCGATTCCTAACAGCAGAAGCAGCAGAGGCACAAACTGCATGACGAGAAGGGACAACGTAGAACACGTCTCTGTCCTGGCACATTTTCGTGTGCGATACTTCCCTCCGGGTCTTCGGGCCTTGCGAAGCTCTGTGTACTGCGAGCGCTGCTACTCGCAGCTGAGAAGGACCGTGGAGCTAGCGGCGAATTCGGAGAGCTCTTCGCTGCACTGCGCCGCTCGCAAGCGGCTTCGTTCTTCGCCTTCTGCCGTCCGGCGAGAGCTGAACTCCAGCGGTCAGTTGCAGCTCTGCCAACAGCGTGTTCTCAGTTCTGCGGGCAAGCACGCCCTCTTGCCTTGGCCCCGAGAGCAAAGTCCCGAGCGAGCACTCGACTCAGTGCAATGCACCCGGAAGGACGCTCTCGCTCGCCTTTCAAGGAGCGATTCCTAACAGCAGAAGCAGCAGAGGCACAAACTGCATGACGAGAAGGGACAACGTAGAACACGTCTCTGTCCTGGCACATTTTCGTGTGCGATACTTCCCTCCGGGTCTTCGGGCCTTGCGAAGCTCTGTGTACTGCGAGCGCTGCTACTCGCAGCTGAGAAGGACCGTGGAGCTAGCGGCGAATTCGGAGAGCTCTTCGCTGCACTGCGCCGCTCGCAAGCGGCTTCGTTCTTCGCCTTCTGCCGTCCGGCGAGAGCTGAACTCCAGCGGTCAGTTGCAGCTCTGCCCAACAGCGTGTTCTCAGTTCTGCGGGCAAGCACGCCCTCTTGCCTTGGCCCGAGAGCAAAGTCCCGAGCGAGCACTCGACTCAGTGCAATGCACCCGGAAGGACGCTCTCGCTCGCCTTTCAAGGAGCGATTCCTAACAGCAGAAGCAGCAGAGGCACAAACTGCATGACGAGAAGGGACAACGTAGAACACGTCTCTGTCCTGGCACATTTTCGTGTGCGATACTTCCCTCCGGGTCTTCGGGCCTTGCGAAGCTCTGTGTACTGCGAGCGCTGCTACTCGCAGCTGAGAAGGACCGTGGAGCTAGCGGCGAATTCGGAGAGCTCTTCGCTGCACTGCGCCGCTCGCAAGCGGCTTCGTTCTTCGCCTTCTGCCGTCCGGCGAGAGCTGAACTCCAGCGGTCAGGTGCAGCTCTGCCCAACAGCGTGTTCTCAGTTCTGCGGGCAAGCACGCCCTCTTGCCTTGGCCCCGAATGCAAAGTCCCGAGCGAGCACTCGACTCAGTGCAATGCACCCGGAAGGACGCTCTCGCTCGCCTTTCAAGGAGCGATTCCTAACAGCAGAAGCAGCAGAGGCACAAACTGCATGACGAGAAGGGACAACGTAGAACACGTCTCTGTCCTGGCACATTTTCGTGTGCGATACTTCCCTCCGGGTCTTCGGGCCTTGCGAAGCTCTGTGTACTGCGAGCGCTGCTACTCGCAGCTGAGAAGGACCGTGGAGCTAGCGGCGAATTCGGAGAGCTCTTCGCTGCACTGCGCCGCTCGCAAGCGGCTTCGTTCTTCGCCTTCTGCCGTCCGGCGAGAGCTGAACTCCAGCGGTCAGGTGCAGCTCTGCCCAACAGCGTGTTCTCAGTTCTGCGGGCAAGCACGCCCTCTTGCCTTGGCCCCGAGAGCAAAGTCCCGAGCGAGCACTCGACTCAGTGCAATGCACCCGGAAGGACGCTCTCGCTCGCCTTTCAAGGAGCGATTCCTAACAGCAGAAGCAGCAGAGGCACAAACTGCATGACGAGAAGGGACAACGTAGAACACGTCTCTGTCCTGGCACATTTTCGTGTGCGATACTTCCCTCCGGGTCTTCGGGCCTTGCGAAGCTCTGTGTACTGCGAGCGCTGCTACTCGCAGCTGAGAAGGACCGTGGAGCTAGCGGCGAATTCGGAGAGCTCTTCGCTGCACTGCGCCGCTCGCAAGCGGCTTCGTTCTTCGCCTTCTGCCGTCCGGCGAGAGCTGAACTCCAGCGGTCAGGTGCAGCTCTGCCCAACAGCGTGTTCTCAGTTCTGCGGGCAAGCACGCCCTCTTGCCTTGGCCCCGAGAGCAAAGTCCCGAGCGAGCACTCGACTCAGTGCAATGCACCCGGAAGGACGCTCTCGCTCGCCTTTCAAGGAGCGATTCCTAACAGCAGAAGCAGCAGAGGCACAAACTGCATGACGAGAAGGGACAACGTAGAACACGTCTCTGTCCTGGCACATTTTCGTGTGCGATACTTCCCTCCGGGTCTTCGGGCCTTGCGAAGCTCTGTGTACTGCGAGCGCTGCTACTCGCAGCTGAGAAGGACCGTGGAGCTAGCGGCGAATTCGGAGAGCTCTTCGCTGCACTGCGCCGCTCGCAAGCGGCTTCGTTCTTCGCCTTCTGCCGTCCGGCGAGAGCTGAACTCCAGCGGTCAGGTGCAGCTCTGCCCAACAGCGTGTTCTCAGTTCTGCGGGCAAGCACGCCCTCTTGCCTTGGCCCCGAGAGCAAAGTCCCGAGCGAGCACTCGACTCAGTGCAATGCACCCGGAAGGACGCTCTCGCTCGCCTTTCAAGGAGCGATTCCTAACAGCAGAAGCAGCAGAGGCACAAACTGCATGACGAGAAGGGACAACGTAGAACACGTCTCTGTCCTGGCACATTTTCGTGTGCGATACTTCCCTCCGGGTCTTCGGGCCTTGCGAAGCTCTGTGTACTGCGAGCGCTGCTACTCGCAGCTGAGAAGGACCGTGGAGCTAGCGGCGAATTCGGAGAGCTCTTCGCTGCACTGCGCCGCTCGCAAGCGGCTTCGTTCTTCGCCTTCTGCCGTCCGGCGAGAGCTGAACTCCAGCGGTCAGGTGCAGCTCTGCCCAACAGCGTGTTCTCAGTTCTGCGGGCAAGCACGCCCTCTTGCCTTGGCCCCGAGAGCAAAGTCCCGAGCGAGCACTCGACTCAGTGCAATGCACCCGGAAGGACGCTCTCGCTCGCCTTTCAAGGAGCGATTCCTAACAGCAGAAGCAGCAGAGGCACAAACTGCATGACGAGAAGGGACAACGTAGAACACGTCTCTGTCCTGGCACATTTTCGTGTGCGATACTTCCCTCCGGGTCTTCGGGCCTTGCGAAGCTCTGTGTACTGCGAGCGCTGCTACTCGCAGCTGAGAAGGACCGTGGAGCTAGCGGCGAATTCGGAGAGCTCTTCGCTGCACTGCGCCGCTCGCAAGCGGCTTCGTTCTTCGCCTTCTGCCGTCCGGCGAGAGCTGAACTCCAGCGGTCAGTTGCAGCTCTGCCCAACAGCGTGTTCTCAGTTCTGCGGGCAAGCACGCCCTCTTGCCTTGGCCCCGAGAGCAAAGTCCCGAGCGAGCACTCGACTCAGTGCAATGCACCCGGAAGGACGCTCTCGCTCGTCTTTCAAGGAGCGATTACCTAACAGCAGAAGCAGCAGAGGCACAAACTGCATGACGAGAAGGGACAACGTAGAACACGTCTCTGTCCTGGCACATTTTCGTGTGCGATACTTCCCTCCGGGTCTTCGGGCCTTGCGAAGCTCTGTGTACTGCGAGCGCTGCTACTCGCAGCTGAGAAGGACCGTGGAGCTAGCGGCGAATTCGGAGAGCTCTTCGCTGCACTGCGCCGCTCGCAAGCGGCTTCGTTCTTCGCCTTCTGCCGTCCGGCGAGAGCTGAACTCCAGCGGTCAGTTGCAGCTCTGCCCAACAGCGTGTTCTCAGTTCTGCGGGCAAGCACGCCCTCTTGCCTTGGCCCCGAGAGCAAAGTCCCGAGCGAGCACTCGACTCAGTGCAATGCACCCGGAAGGACGCTCTCGCTCGCCTTTCAAGGAGCGATTCCTAACAGCAGAAGCAGCAGAGGCACAAACTGCATGACGAGAAGGGACAACGTAGAACACGTCTCTGTCCTGGCACATTTTCGTGTGCGATACTTCCCTCCGGGTCTTCGGGCCTTGCGAAGCTCTGTGTACTGCGAGCGCTGCTACTCGCAGCTGAGAAGGACCGTGGAGCTAGCGGCGAATTCGGAGAGCTCTTCGCTGCACTGCGCCGCTCGCAAGCGGCTTCGTTCTTCGCCTTCTGCCGTCCGGCGAGAGCTGAACTCCAGCGGTCAGGTGCAGCTCTGCCCAACAGCGTGTTCTCAGTTCTGCGGGCAAGCACGCCCTCTTGCCTTGGCCCCGAGAGCAAAGTCCCGAGCGAGCACTCGACTCAGTGCAATGCACCCGGAAGGACGCTCTCGCTCGTCTTTCAAGGAGCGATTCCTAACAGCAGAAGCAGCAGAGGCACAAACTGCATGACGAGAAGGGACAACGTAGAACACGTCTCTGTCCTGGCACATTTTCGTGTGCGATACTTCCCTCCGGGTCTTCGGGCCTTGCGAAGCTCTGTGTACTGCGAGCGCTGCTACTCGCAGCTGAGAAGGACCGTGGAGCTAGCGGCGAATTCGGAGAGCTCTTCGCTGCACTGCGCCGCTCGCAAGCGGCTTCGTTCTTCGCCTTCTGCCGTCCGGCGAGAGCTGAACTCCAGCGGTCAGTTGCAGCTCTGCCCAACAGCGTGTTCTCAGTTCTGCGGGCAAGCACGCCCTCTTGCCTTGGCCCCAAGTGCAAAGTCCCGAGCGAGCACTCGACTCAGTGCAATGCACCCGGAAGGACGCTCTCGCTCGTCTTTCAAGGAGCGATTCCTAACAGCAGAAGCAGCAGAGGCACAAACTGCATGACGAGAAGGGACAACGTAGAACACGTCTCTGTCCTGGCACATTTTCGTGTGCGATACTTCCCTCCGGGTCTTCGGGCCTTGCGAAGCTCTGTGTACTGCGAGCGCTGCTACTCGCAGCTGAGAAGGACCGTGGAGCTAGCGGCGAATTCGGAGAGCTCTTCGCTGCACTGCGCCGCTCGCAAGCGGCTTCGTTCTTCGCCTTCTGCCGTCCGGCGAGAGCTGAACTCCAGCGGTCAGTTGCAGCTCTGCCCAACAGCGTGTTCTCAGTTCTGCGGGCAAGCACGCCCTCTTGCCTTGGCCCCGAGAGCAAAGTCCCGAGCGAGCACTCGACTCAGTGCAATGCACCCGGAAGGACGCTCTCGCTCGTCTTTCAAGGAGCGATTCCTAACAGCAGAAGCAGCAGAGGCACAAACTGCATGACGAGAAGGGACAACGTAGAACACGTCTCTGTCCTGGCACATTTTCGTGTGCGATACTTCCCTCCGGGTCTTCGGGCCTTGCGAAGCTCTGTGTACTGCGAGCGCTGCTACTCGCAGCTGAGAAGGACCGTGGAGCTAGCGGCTAATTCGGAGAGCTCTTCGCTGCACTGCGCCGCTCGCAAGCGGCTTCGTTCTTCGCCTTCTGCCGTCCGGCGAGAGCTGAACTCCAGCGGTCAGTTGCAGCTCTGCCCAACAGCGTGTTCTCAGTTCTGCGGGCAAGCACGCCCTCTTGCCTTGGCCCCGAGAGCAAAGTCCCGAGCGAGCACTCGACTCAGTGCAATGCACCCGGAAGGACGCTCTCGCTCGTCTTTCAAGGAGCGATTCCTAACAGCAGAAGCAGCAGAGGCACAAACTGCATGACGAGAAGGGACAACGTAGAACACGTCTCTGTCCTGGCACATTTGCGTGTGCGATACTTCCCTCCGGGTCTTCGGGCCTTGCGAGGCTCTGTGTACTGCGAGCGCTGCTACTCGCAGCTGAGAAGGACCGTGGAGCTAGCGGCGAATTCGGAGAGCTCTTCGCTGCACTGCGCCGCTCGCAAGCGGCTTCGTTCTTCGCCTTCTGCCGTCCGGCGAGAGCTGAACTCCAGCGGTCAGTTGCAGCTCTGCCCATCAGCGTGTTCTCAGTTCTGCGGGCAAGCACGCCCTCTTGCCTTGGCCCCGAGTGCAAAGTCCCGAGCGAGCACTCGACTCAGTGCAATGCACCCGGAAGGACGCTCTCGCTCGTCTTTCAAGGAGCGATTCCTAACAGCAGAAGCAGCAGAGGCACAAACTGCATGACGAGAAGGGACAACGTAGAACACGTCTCTGTCCTGGCACATTTTCGTGTGCGATACTTCCCTCCGGGTCTTCGGGCCTTGCGAAGCTCTGTGTACTGCGAGCGCTGCTACTCGCAGCTGAGAAGGACCGTGGAGCTAGCGGCGAATTCGGAGAGCTCTTCGCTGCACTGCGCCGCTCGCAAGCGGCTTCGTTCTTCGCCTTCTGCCGTCCGGCGAGAGCTGAACTCCAGCGGTCAGTTGCAGCTCTGCCCAACAGCGTGTTCTCAGTTCTGCGGGCAAGCACGCCCTCTTGCCTTGGCCCCGAGAGCAAAGTCCCGAGCGAGCACTCGACTCAGTGCAATGCACCCGGAAGGACGCTCTCGCTCGCCTTTCAAGGAGCGATTCCTAACAGCAGAAGCAGCAGAGGCACAAACTGCATGACGAGAAGGGACAACGTAGAACACGTCTCTGTCCTGGCACATTTTCGTGTGCGATACTTCCCTCCGGGTCTTCGGGCCTTGCGAAGCTCTGTGTACTGCGAGCGCTGCTACTCGCAGCTGAGAAGGACCGTGGAGCTAGCGGCGAATTCGGAGAGCTCTTCGCTGCACTGCGCCGCTCGCAAGCGGCTTCGTTCTTCGCCTTCTGCCGTCCGGCGAGAGCTGAACTCCAGCGGTCAGTTGCAGCTCTGCCCAACAGCGTGTTCTCAGTTCTGCGGGCAAGCACGCCCTCTTGCCTTGGCCCCGAGAGCAAAGTCCCGAGCGAGCACTCGACTCAGTGCAATGCACCCGGAAGGACGCTCTCGCTCGTCTTTCAAGGAGCGATTCCTAACAGCAGAAGCAGCAGAGGCACAAACTGCATGACGAGAAGGGACAACGTAGAACACGTCTCTGTCCTGGCACATTTTCGTGTGCGATACTTCCCTCCGGGTCTTCGGGCCTTGCGAAGCTCTGTGTACTGCGAGCGCTGCTACTCGCAGCTGAGAAGGACCGTGGAGCTAGCGGCGAATTCGGAGAGCTCTTCGCTGCACTGCGCCGCTCGCAAGCGGCTTCGTTCTTCGCCTTCTGCCGTCCGGCGAGAGCTGAACTCCAGCGGTCAGTTGCAGCTCTGCCCAACAGCGTGTTCTCAGTTCTGCGGGCAAGCACGCCCTCTTGCCTTGGCCCCGAGAGCAAAGTCCCGAGCGAGCACTCGACTCAGTGCAATGCACCCGGAAGGACGCTCTCGCTCGTCTTTCAAGGAGCGATTACCTACAGCAGAAGCAGCAGAGGCACAAACTGCATGACGAGAAGGGACAACGTAGAACACGTCTCTGTCCTGGCACATTTTCGTGTGCGATACTTCCCTCCGGGTCTTCGGGCCTTGCGAAGCTCTGTGTACTGCGAGCGCTGCTACTCGCAGCTGAGAAGGACCGTGGAGCTAGCGGCGAATTCGGAGAGCTCTTCGCTGCACTGCGCCGCTCGCAAGCGGCTTCGTTCTTCGCCTTCTGCCGTCCGGCGAGAGCTGAACTCCAGCGGTCAGTTGCAGCTCTGCCCAACAGCGTGTTCTCAGTTCTGCGGGCAAGCACGCCCTCTTGCCTTGGCCCCGAGAGCAAAGTCCCGAGCGAGCACTCGACTCAGTGCAATGCACCCGGAAGGACGCTCTCGCTCGCCTTTCAAGGAGCGATTCCTAACAGCAGAAGCAGCAGAGGCACAAACTGCATGACGAGAAGGGACAACGTAGAACACGTCTCTGTCCTGGCACATTTTCGTGTGCGATACTTCCCTCCGGGTCTTCGGGCCTTGCGAAGCTCTGTGTACTGCGAGCGCTGCTACTCGCAGCTGAGAAGGACCGTGGAGCTAGCGGCGAATTCGGAGAGCTCTTCGCTGCACTGCGCCGCTCGCAAGCGGCTTCGTTCTTCGCCTTCTGCCGTCCGGCGAGAGCTGAACTCCAGCGGTCAGTTGCAGCTCTGCCCAACAGCGTGTTCTCAGTTCTGCGGGCAAGCACGCCCTCTTGCCTTGGCCCCGAGAGCAAAGTCCCGAGCGAGCACTCGACTCAGTGCAATGCACCCGGAAGGACGCTCTCGCTCGTCTTTCAAGGAGCGATTACCTACAGCAGAAGCAGCAGAGGCACAAACTGCATGACGAGAAGGGACAACGTAGAACACGTCTCTGTCCTGGCACATTTTCGTGTGCGATACTTCCCTCCGGGTCTTCGGGCCTTGCGAAGCTCTGTGTACTGCGAGCGCTGCTACTCGCAGCTGAGAAGGACCGTGGAGCTAGCGGCGAATTCGGAGAGCTCTTCGCTGCACTGCGCCGCTCGCAAGCGGCTTCGTTCTTCGCCTTCTGCCGTCCGGCGAGAGCTGAACTCCAGCGGTCAGGTGCAGCTCTGCCCAACAGCGTGTTCTCAGTTCTGCGGGCAAGCACGCCCTCTTGCCTTGGCCCCGAGAGCAAAGTCCCGAGCGAGCACTCGACTCAGTGCAATGCACCCGGAAGGACGCTCTCGCTCGCCTTTCAAGGAGCGATTCCTAACAGCAGAAGCAGCAGAGGCACAAACTGCATGACGAGAAGGGACAACGTAGAACACGTCTCTGTCCTGGCACATTTTCGTGTGCGATACTTCCCTCCGGGTCTTCGGGCCTTGCGAAGCTCTGTGTACTGCGAGCGCTGCTACTCGCAGCTGAGAAGGACCGTGGAGCTAGCGGCGAATTCGGAGAGCTCTTCGCTGCACTGCGCCGCTCGCAAGCGGCTTCGTTCTTCGCCTTCTGCCGTCCGGCGAGAGCTGAACTCCAGCGGTCAGGTGCAGCTCTGCCCAACAGCGTGTTCTCAGTTCTGCGGGCAAGCACGCCCTCTTGCCTTGGCCCCGAGAGCAAAGTCCCGAGCGAGCACTCGACTCAGTGCAATGCACCCGGAAGGACGCTCTCGCTCGCCTTTCAAGGAGCGATTCCTAACAGCAGAAGCAGCAGAGGCACAAACTGCATGACGAGAAGGGACAACGTAGAACACGTCTCTGTCCTGGCACATTTTCGTGTGCGATACTTCCCTCCGGGTCTTCGGGCCTTGCGAAGCTCTGTGTACTGCGAGCGCTGCTACTCGCAGCTGAGAAGGACCGTGGAGCTAGCGGCGAATTCGGAGAGCTCTTCGCTGCACTGCGCCGCTCGCAAGCGGCTTCGTTCTTCGCCTTCTGCCGTCCGGCGAGAGCTGAACTCCAGCGGTCAGGTGCAGCTCTGCCCAACAGCGTGTTCTCAGTTCTGCGGGCAAGCACGCCCTCTTGCCTTGGCCCCGAGAGCAAAGTCCCGAGCGAGCACTCGACTCAGTGCAATGCACCCGGAAGGACGCTCTCGCTCGCCTTTCAAGGAGCGATTCCTAACAGCAGAAGCAGCAGAGGCACAAACTGCATGACGAGAAGGGACAACGTAGAACACGTCTCTGTCCTGGCACATTTTCGTGTGCGATACTTCCCTCCGGGTCTTCGGGCCTTGCGAAGCTCTGTGTACTGCGAGCGCTGCTACTCGCAGCTGAGAAGGACCGTGGAGCTAGCGGCGAATTCGGAGAGCTCTTCGCTGCACTGCGCCGCTCGCAAGCGGCTTCGTTCTTCGCCTTCTGCCGTCCGGCGAGAGCTGAACTCCAGCGGTCAGGTGCAGCTCTGCCCAACAGCGTGTTCTCAGTTCTGCGGGCAAGCACGCCCTCTTGCCTTGGCCCCGAGATGCAAAGTCCCGAGCGAGCACTCGACTCAGTGCAATGCACCCGGAAGGACGCTCTCGCTCGCCTTTCAAGGAGCGATTCCTAACAGCAGAAGCAGCAGAGGCACAAACTGCATGACGAGAAGGCACAACGTAGAACACGTCTCTGTCCTGGCACATTTTCGTGTGCGATACTTCCCTCCGGGTCTTCGGGCCTTGCGAAGCTCTGTGTACTGCGAGCGCTGCTACTCGCAGCTGAGAAGGACCGTGGAGCTAGCGGCGAATTCGGAGAGCTCTTCGCTGCACTGCGCCGCTCGCAAGCGGCTTCGTTCTTCGCCTTCTGCCGTCCGGCGAGAGCTGAACTCCAGCGGTCAGGTGCAGCTCTGCCCAACAGCGTGTTCTCAGTTCTGCGGGCAAGCACGCCCTCTTGCCTTGGCCCCGAGAGCAAAGTCCCGAGCGAGCACTCGACTCAGTGCAATGCACCCGGAAGGACGCTCTCGCTCGCCTTTCAAGGAGCGATTCCTAACAGCAGAAGCAGCAGAGGCACAAACTGCATGACGAGAAGGGACAACGTAGAACACGTCTCTGTCCTGGCACATTTTCGTGTGCGATACTTCCCTCCGGGTCTTCGGGCCTTGCGAAGCTCTGTGTACTGCGAGCGCTGCTACTCGCAGCTGAGAAGGACCGTGGAGCTAGCGGCGAATTCGGAGAGCTCTTCGCTGCACTGCGCCGCTCGCAAGCGGCTTCGTTCTTCGCCTTCTGCCGTCCGGCGAGAGCTGAACTCCAGCGGTCAGTTGCAGCTCTGCCCAACAGCGTGTTCTCAGTTCTGCGGGCAAGCACGCCCTCTTGCCTTGGCCCCGAGAGCAAAGTCCCGAGCGAGCACTCGACTCAGTGCAATGCACCCGGAAGGACGCTCTCGCTCGCCTTTCAAGGAGCGATTCCTAACAGCAGAAGCAGCAGAGGCACAAACTGCATGACGAGAAGGGACAACGTAGAACACGTCTCTGTCCTGGCACATTTTCGTGTGCGATACTTCCCTCCGGGTCTTCGGGCCTTGCGAAGCTCTGTGTACTGCGAGCGCTGCTACTCGCAGCTGAGAAGGACCGTGGAGCTAGCGGCGAATTCGGAGAGCTCTTCGCTGCACTGCGCCGCTCGCAAGCGGCTTCGTTCTTCGCCTTCTGCCGTCCGGCGAGAGCTGAACTCCAGCGGTCAGGTGCAGCTCTGCCCAACAGCGTGTTCTCAGTTCTGCGGGCAAGCACGCCCTCTTGCCTTGGCCCCGAGAGCAAAGTCCCGAGCGAGCACTCGACTCAGTGCAATGCACCCGGAAGGACGCTCTCGCTCGCCTTTCAAGGAGCGATTCCTAACAGCAGAAGCAGCAGAGGCACAAACTGCATGACGAGAAGGGACAACGTAGAACACGTCTCTGTCCTGGCACATTTTCGTGTGCGATACTTCCCTCCGGGTCTTCGGGCCTTGCGAAGCTCTGTGTACTGCGAGCGCTGCTACTCGCAGCTGAGAAGGACCGTGGAGCTAGCGGCGAATTCGGAGAGCTCTTCGCTGCACTGCGCCGCTCGCAAGCGGCTTCGTTCTTCGCCTTCTGCCGTCCGGCGAGAGCTGAACTCCAGCGGTCAGGTGCAGCTCTGCCCAACAGCGTGTTCTCAGTTCTGCGGGCAAGCACGCCCTCTTGCCTTGGCCCCGAGAGCAAAGTCCCGAGCGAGCACTCGACTCAGTGCAATGCACCCGGAAGGACGCTCTCGCTCGCCTTTCAAGGAGCGATTCCTAACAGCAGAAGCAGCAGAGGCACAAACTGCATGACGAGAAGGGACAACGTAGAACACGTCTCTGTCCTGGCACATTTTCGTGTGCGATACTTCCCTCCGGGTCTTCGGGCCTTGCGAAGCTCTGTGTACTGCGAGCGCTGCTACTCGCAGCTGAGAAGGACCGTGGAGCTAGCGGCGAATTCGGAGAGCTCTTCGCTGCACTGCGCCGCTCGCAAGCGGCTTCGTTCTTCGCCTTCTGCCGTCCGGCGAGAGCTGAACTCCAGCGGTCAGTTGCAGCTCTGCCCAACAGCGTGTTCTCAGTTCTGCGGGCAAGCACGCCCTCTTGCCTTGGCCCCGAGAGCAAAGTCCCGAGCGAGCACTCGACTCAGTGCAATGCACCCGGAAGGACGCTCTCGCTCGCCTTTCAAGGAGCGATTACCTACAGCAGAAGCAGCAGAGGCACAAACTGCATGACGAGAAGGGACAACGTAGAACACGTCTCTGTCCTGGCACATTTTCGTGTGCGATACTTCCCTCCGGGTCTTCGGGCCTTGCGAAGCTCTGTGTACTGCGAGCGCTGCTACTCGCAGCTGAGAAGGACCGTGGAGCTAGCGGCGAATTCGGAGAGCTCTTCGCTGCACTGCGCCGCTCGCAAGCGGCTTCGTTCTTCGCCTTCTGCCGTCCGGCGAGAGCTGAACTCCAGCGGTCAGTTGCAGCTCTGCCCAACAGCGTGTTCTCAGTTCTGCGGGCAAGCACGCCCTCTTGCCTTGGCCCCGAGAGCAAAGTCCCGAGCGAGCACTCGACTCAGTGCAATGCACCCGGAAGGACGCTCTCGCTCGCCTTTCAAGGAGCGATTCCTAACAGCAGAAGCAGCAGAGGCACAAACTGCATGACGAGAAGGGACAACGTAGAACACGTCTCTGTCCTGGCACATTTTCGTGTGCGATACTTCCCTCCGGGTCTTCGGGCCTTGCGAAGCTCTGTGTACTGCGAGCGCTGCTACTCGCAGCTGAGAAGGACCGTGGAGCTAGCGGCGAATTCGGAGAGCTCTTCGCTGCACTGCGCCGCTCGCAAGCGGCTTCGTTCTTCGCCTTCTGCCGTCCGGCGAGAGCTGAACTCCAGCGGTCAGGTGCAGCTCTGCCCAACAGCGTGTTCTCAGTTCTGCGGGCAAGCACGCCCTCTTGCCTTGGCCCCGAGATGCAAAGTCCCGAGCGAGCACTCGACTCAGTGCAATGCACCCGGAAGGACGCTCTTGCTCGCCTTTCAAGGAGCGATTCCTAACAGCAGAAGCAGCAGAGGCACAAACTGCATGACGAGAAGGGACAACGTAGAACACGTCTCTGTCCTGGCACATTTTCGTGTGCGATACTTCCCTCCGGGTCTTCGGGCCTTGCGAAGCTCTGTGTACTGCGAGCGCTGCTACTCGCAGCTGAGAAGGACCGTGGAGCTAGCGGCGAATTCGGAGAGCTCTTCGCTGCACTGCGCCGCTCGCAAGCGGCTTCGTTCTTCGCCTTCTGCCGTCCGGCGAGAGCTGAACTCCAGCGGTCAGGTGCAGCTCTGCCCAACAGCGTGTTCTCAGTTCTGCGGGCAAGCACGCCCTCTTGCCTTGGCCCCGAGAGCAAAGTCCCGAGCGAGCACTCGACTCAGTGCAATGCACCCGGAAGGACGCTCTCGCTCGCCTTTCAAGGAGCGATTCCTAACAGCAGAAGCAGCAGAGGCACAAACTGCATGACGAGAAGGGACAACGTAGAACACGTCTCTGTCCTGGCACATTTTCGTGTGCGATACTTCCCTCCGGGTCTTCGGGCCTTGCGAAGCTCTGTGTACTGCGAGCGCTGCTACTCGCAGCTGAGAAGGACCGTGGAGCTAGCGGCGAATTCGGAGAGCTCTTCGCTGCACTGCGCCGCTCGCAAGCGGCTTCGTTCTTCGCCTTCTGCCGTCCGGCGAGAGCTGAACTCCAGCGGTCAGTTGCAGCTCTGCCCAACAGCGTGTTCTCAGTTCTGCGGGCAAGCACGCCCTCTTGCCTTGGCCCCGAGAGCAAAGTCCCGAGCGAGCACTCGACTCAGTGCAATGCACCCGGAAGGACGCTCTCGCTCGCCTTTCAAGGAGCGATTCCTAACAGCAGAAGCAGCAGAGGCACAAACTGCATGACGAGAAGGGACAACGTAGAACACGTCTCTGTCCTGGCACATTTTCGTGTGCGATACTTCCCTCCGGGTCTTCGGGCCTTGCGAAGCTCTGTGTACTGCGAGCGCTGCTACTCGCAGCTGAGAAGGACCGTGGAGCTAGCGGCGAATTCGGAGAGCTCTTCGCTGCACTGCGCCGCTCGCAAGCGGCTTCGTTCTTCGCCTTCTGCCGTCCGGCGAGAGCTGAACTCCAGCGGTCAGTTGCAGCTCTGCCCAACAGCGTGTTCTCAGTTCTGCGGGCAAGCACGCCCTCTTGCCTTGGCCCCGAGAGCAAAGTCCCGAGCGAGCACTCGACTCAGTGCAATGCACCCGGAAGGACGCTCTCGCTCGCCTTTCAAGGAGCGATTCCTAACAGCAGAAGCAGCAGAGGCACAAACTGCATGACGAGAAGGGACAACGTAGAACACGTCTCTGTCCTGGCACATTTTCGTGTGCGATACTTCCCTCCGGGTCTTCGGGCCTTGCGAAGCTCTGTGTACTGCGAGCGCTGCTACTCGCAGCTGAGAAGGACCGTGGAGCTAGCGGCGAATTCGGAGAGCTCTTCGCTGCACTGCGCCGCTCGCAAGCGGCTTCGTTCTTCGCCTTCTGCCGTCCGGCGAGAGCTGAACTCCAGCGGTCAGTTGCAGCTCTGCCCAACAGCGTGTTCTCAGTTCTGCGGGCAAGCACGCCCTCTTGCCTTGGCCCCGAGAGCAAAGTCCCGAGCGAGCACTCGACTCAGTGCAATGCACCCGGAAGGACGCTCTCGCTCGCCTTTCAAGGAGCGATTCCTAACAGCAGAAGCAGCAGAGGCACAAACTGCATGACGAGAAGGGACAACGTAGAACACGTCTCTGTCCTGGCACATTTTCGTGTGCGATACTTCCCTCCGGGTCTTCGGGCCTTGCGAAGCTCTGTGTACTGCGAGCGCTGCTACTCGCAGCTGAGAAGGACCGTGGAGCTAGCGGCGAATTCGGAGAGCTCTTCGCTGCACTGCGCCGCTCGCAAGCGGCTTCGTTCTTCGCCTTCTGCCGTCCGGCGAGAGCTGAACTCCAGCGGTCAGTTGCAGCTCTGCCCAACAGCGTGTTCTCAGTTCTGCGGGCAAGCACGCCCTCTTGCCTTGGCCCCGAGAGCAAAGTCCCGAGCGAGCACTCGACTCAGTGCAATGCACCCGGAAGGACGCTCTCGCTCGCCTTTCAAGGAGCGATTCCTAACAGCAGAAGCAGCAGAGGCACAAACTGCATGACGAGAAGGGACAACGTAGAACACGTCTCTGTCCTGGCACATTTTCGTGTGCGATACTTCCCTCCGGGTCTTCGGGCCTTGCGAAGCTCTGTGTACTGCGAGCGCTGCTACTCGCAGCTGAGAAGGACCGTGGAGCTAGCGGCGAATTCGGAGAGCTCTTCGCTGCACTGCGCCGCTCGCAAGCGGCTTCGTTCTTCGCCTTCTGCCGTCCGGCGAGAGCTGAACTCCAGCGGTCAGGTGCAGCTCTGCCCAACAGCGTGTTCTCAGTTCTGCGGGCAAGCACGCCCTCTTGCCTTGGCCCCGAGAGCAAAGTCCCGAGCGAGCACTCGACTCAGTGCAATGCACCCGGAAGGACGCTCTCGCTCGCCTTTCAAGGAGCGATTCCTAACAGCAGAAGCAGCAGAGGCACAAACTGCATGACGAGAAGGGACAACGTAGAACACGTCTCTGTCCTGGCACATTTTCGTGTGCGATACTTCCCTCCGGGTCTTCGGGCCTTGCGAAGCTCTGTGTACTGCGAGCGCTGCTACTCGCAGCTGAGAAGGACCGTGGAGCTAGCGGCGAATTCGGAGAGCTCTTCGCTGCACTGCGCCGCTCGCAAGCGGCTTCGTTCTTCGCCTTCTGCCGTCCGGCGAGAGCTGAACTCCAGCGGTCAGTTGCAGCTCTGCCCAACAGCGTGTTCTCAGTTCTGCGGGCAAGCACGCCCTCTTGCCTTGGCCCCGAGAGCAAAGTCCCGAGCGAGCACTCGACTCAGTGCAATGCACCCGGAAGGACGCTCTCGCTCGCCTTTCAAGGAGCGATTCCTAACAGCAGAAGCAGCAGAGGCACAAACTGCATGACGAGAAGGGACAACGTAGAACACGTCTCTGTCCTGGCACATTTTCGTGTGCGATACTTCCCTCCGGGTCTTCGGGCCTTGCGAAGCTCTGTGTACTGCGAGCGCTGCTACTCGCAGCTGAGAAGGACCGTGGAGCTAGCGGCGAATTCGGAGAGCTCTTCGCTGCACTGCGCCGCTCGCAAGCGGCTTCGTTCTTCGCCTTCTGCCGTCCGGCGAGAGCTGAACTCCAGCGGTCAGTTGCAGCTCTGCCCAACAGCGTGTTCTCAGTTCTGCGGGCAAGCACGCCCTCTTGCCTTGGCCCCGAGAGCAAAGTCCCGAGCGAGCACTCGACTCAGTGCAATGCACCCGGAAGGACGCTCTCGCTCGCCTTTCAAGGAGCGATTCCTAACAGCAGAAGCAGCAGAGGCACAAACTGCATGACGAGAAGGGACAACGTAGAACACGTCTCTGTCCTGGCACATTTTCGTGTGCGATACTTCCCTCCGGGTCTTCGGGCCTTGCGAAGCTCTGTGTACTGCGAGCGCTGCTACTCGCAGCTGAGAAGGACCGTGGAGCTAGCGGCGAATTCGGAGAGCTCTTCGCTGCACTGCGCCGCTCGCAAGCGGCTTCGTTCTTCGCCTTCTGCCGTCCGGCGAGAGCTGAACTCCAGCGGTCAGGTGCAGCTCTGCCCAACAGCGTGTTCTCAGTTCTGCGGGCAAGCACGCCCTCTTGCCTTGGCCCCGAGAGCAAAGTCCCGAGCGAGCACTCGACTCAGTGCAATGCACCCGGAAGGACGCTCTCGCTCGCCTTTCAAGGAGCGATTCCTAACAGCAGAAGCAGCAGAGGCACAAACTGCATGACGAGAAGGGACAACGTAGAACACTCTCACGAGATGTGTCCCCTGGCACATTTTCGTGTGCGATACTTCCCTCCGGGTCTTCGGGCCTTGCGAAGCTCTGTGTACTGCGAGCGCTGCTACTCGCAGCTGAGAAGGACGTGGAGCTAGCGGCGAATTCGCGAGAGCTCTTCGCTGCACTGCGCCGCTCGCAAGCGGCTTCGTTCTTCGCCTTCTGCCGTCCGGCGAGAGCTGAACTCCAGCGGTCAGTTGCAGCTCTGCCCAACAGCGTGTTCTCAGTTCTGCGGGCAAGCACGCCCTCTTGCCTTGGCCCCGAGAGCAAAGTCCCGAGCGAGCACTCCGACTCAGTGCAATGCACCCGAAGGACGCTCTCGCTCGCCTTTCAAGGAGCGATTCCTAACAGGCAGAAGCAGCAGAGGCACAACTGCATGACTAGAAGGGACAACGTAGAACAA
>NW_028275963.1:0-38236 GCF_052056855.1 Sturnus vulgaris
TGGATCCCCAAAAACCAGGAGATCCAACAGAAAATCAGATTTTGGCAGAAAAATTGGAGATTTTTCCCGATTTTTCACAATTTTTTCCCACTTTTTTCACAATTTTTTCCCAGTTTTTTCACTATTTTTTCCCATTTTCTCTCTGTTTTTTCCCATTTTTCCCTGTTTTTTCCCAAATTTTCCCTGATTTTTTCCCATTTTCTCTCTGTTTTTTCCCCATTTTCTCTCTGGTTTTTTCCCATTTTTCCCTGTTTTTTCCCAATTTTTCCCACTTTTTTCACAATTTTTTCCCACTTTTTTTCACAATTTTCTCTCTGTTTTTTCCCATTTTTCCCCAATTTTTTCCTTGTTTTTTTCCCAGTTTTTCCCTCTTTTCCCCATTTTTTTTCCTCTTTTTTCCCATCCCAAACCCCCATTCCAAGCAGGGATCTCTGTCTGCTCCCCAGCCCAGCTCTGAGGGGGGGAAAAAAAATAAAATAAAAACTCTGGGCATGGCAGGAAATGGTCACAAATCAAAAAAAAAATCACCCTGGGCAAGTGGGGATCCCCAAAAACCAGGAGATCCCAACAGAAAATCAGATTTTGGCAGAAAAATTGGAGATTTTTACCAATTTTTCACAATTTTTTCCCACTTGTTTCCCATTTTCTCTCTGTTTTTTCCTCATTTTTCCCCGTTTTCCCCCAATTTTTCCCTGTTTTTTTTTTTCCCATTTTCCCCTGCTTTTTTCCCCATTTTTTTTCCAATTTTTCCCTGTTTTTTCCCCAATTTTTCCCTGGTTTTCCCCAATTTTTCCTGGTTTTTTTTCCATTTTTTTCTCTGTGTTTTACCCATTTTTCCCCAATTTTTTCCTGTTTTTTTCCCTTTTTTCTCTGTTTTTTACCCATTTTTTCCCTGTTTTTCCCCAATTTTTCCCTCCTTTTTTCAATTTTTTTCCCAATTTTTTCCTGTTTTTTTTCCCTGTTTTTTTTCCAATTTTTCCCTGTTTTTCCCCCAATTTTTCCCCATTCCTTTCCTTCTTTTTTCCCGATTTTTCCCATCCCAAACCCACATTCCAAACAGGGATCTCTGCTCCAGACCCCGACTCTGAGAGGAAAAAAAATCTTTGGAATATCAGAAATTCCAAAAAAAATCCCAGAAAATCACCCTGGGTCTGTGGGGATCCCCAAAAACCGAGAAATTCCCACAGAAAAATGAGATTTTGGCAGCAAAATTTGGGTTTTTTTCTCATTTTTTTCCCATTTTCCAGCCCCAAATCCAAGAAAAATCCTGGAATTCCCTCCCCAGGCTGCAAGAAAATCTGAATTTATCAGAATTTATCAGAATTTATCAGAATTTACCTGAATTTACCTGAATTCCAGGTGCCCTTTGCAGCTCTGGCTCCCTCAGCCTCTGACCTTCATTTTCCACCTTCCCCTTGGAAAAACCTCTGGAAATTAAAAAAAAAAAAAGGAAATTTCCATAAATTCCCGATTCCAGCCTCAAAATTCCCAATTCCGGCCCCAAAATTCCCAATTCAAACCCAAAAGTTCCCAATTTTGTCCCCAAAATTCCAATTCCAGCCTCAAAATTCCCAATTCCAGCCCCAAAATTCCCAATTCTGGCCCCAAAATTCTCAATTCAAACCCAAAAATTCCCAATTTCAACTCAAAAATTCCCAATTCTGGCCCCAAAATTCCCAATTCCAGCCCCAAAATCTCACCTAAAATTCCCCAAATTGCCCTAAAATTCCCCAAAATTGCCCCCAAAATTAAATTTAAATCCCAGAAAAATGAAGGAACCACAAACCCCCCCCAAGCCCAGCCCAAATCCAAGCCTGAGTAATTAAAACCGGGTTTAATTAACATTTAGTGCCGGGTTTAAACGATCCAGGGCCCTGAACTCATTCCTTAATCAGGGTTTTGCAATTAAACCTGGGCTTAATTAACAATTAGTGCTTGGTTTAAGTGATCCTTACTCAGGTTTTGTCACCTCTGAGTAATTAAACCCGGGCTTAATCAACATTTTAGGTTAATAAACAATTAATAATATTAATAATTATTATTAATAATTAATATTTTAGGGCTGGGTTTAAGTGGTGAAGCCTCAAATCCAAGCCCAGAATTCCAGAACTGGCTCAGGGAGGGGAAAAATGGGAAAAGTTCCCAAAATCTGAACCCCAAAATATCCAAAAAATGGGAAAAGTTCCCAAAATCCGAACCCCAAAATATCCAAAAAATGGGAAAAGTTCCCAAAATCTGAACCCCAGAATATCCCAAATTCTCTCCAATCCCTGCAATTCCCAAAATCTGGGAATTTTTCCTTTGGAATTCCCCAAATTCCCAAAACCCCCAGGTTCTGTTTCTCAGCATTTCCCAAAATATTTTGATCTCAGGAAATTTGGGATAAAAATTCCCAAATTTCCTCCAGTTCCAGGCCAGGCCAATTCCCAAAGGAAAAAAAAAAAATCCCAAAATTCCCAAGGAAAAGGGAGGAAAATGAGGCCAGAAATGAAAAATTTGGGATCTTCATCCCAAAATTCCAGCCTGGAAATTCCCATTTTTTTTTTTTTTCCAAGGTTTTTCTTGGATTTGAGATGAATCCTGTAAGGAATGGGGAAATCCAGGCTGGAATTCCAGGGAAATGAAATTATTTTGGGAATTTTTCCTGGAATTTAAAAAAAATAAAAAATAAAAAATAAAAAAAGGGATTTGGGATGAATCCTGAACAGAGAGCTCCAAGGAAATGAAATTATTTTGGGATTTTAATTTTGGGAAAATAAAAACGGGATTTTGGGATGAATTCTGCAAGGAATGGGGAAATCCATCCCAAAAATTCCCTTTTTTTTTTTTTTTTTCTGGGATTCATCCCAAAATTCCCATTTTTTTCCTGGGATGGATTTTCCCATAAATTTCTCTCTTTTCTCTCCTTTTTTTTCCCCCATCCCAGAGGAATTTGGGATCTGGGGAATTCTCTGGGATAAAAATTCCCAATCCCTGCCTGGTTTTGGGAATGAAAATCCTGGGGGAAAAAAAAAAATAAATAAAAAAAAATCGATTTTTCTGGGACAAAATTCCATGGAAAACGCTCTGGATCCTCCCCAAATCCAGGGAATTCTGAGCTGCAATCCCAAAATTCCCAATTTTCCCTGGGAATGGCAAAGGGATGGGTTTGGATTTTCTCTCCCTGCTCCCCAAAAAATAAATATAATAAATAATAATAATAATAATAATAAATAAATAAATCCAGGAATTTATTCCCACACCTGAAGAATCCCAAATTTCCCAAAACTTTGGGAATTGATCCTTAAATGACCCCAAAATTTTGGGAATTGATCCTCAAATAACCCCAAAATTTCGGATTTGATCCTGAAATTACCCCAAAATTTGGGATTTGATCCTCAAATAACCCCAAAATTTGGGATTTGATCCTTAAAAAAACCCCAAAATTTTGGGAACTGATCCTTAAATATCTCAAATTTTAGGAATTATCCTTAAATGACCCCCAAACTTTTGGAACTGCTCCTTAAACTTTGGGATTGATCCTTCAAAAAACCCCAAATTTTTGGGAATGATCCTCAAATAACCCCAAAACTTTGGGATTTGATCCTGAAATAAATCCAAATTTTGGGAACTGATCCTTAAATAACCCCAAAATTTTAGGAATTATCCTCAAATAACCCCAAAATTTGGGGATTGATCCTCAAATAACCCCAAAATTTGGGGAAATGAAGCTCAAAAGTCCCAGAACTTCCACAGAAAATCCTCAAACGGCCCCAAAAGTTTCAGAAATGAAGCTCAAACAACCCCAAAATTTGACAGGTGAGCCTCAAAAAACCCCAAAATTTTGACAAACGATGCCCAAACTCCCCCAAATTTTGGAAAACGAAACTCAAACCACTCCAAAATTTGACAAACGAGGCTGAAAACCCCAAAAAACCTTCGACAAGTAACGCCCAGAATTCCCAAAACTTTTACAAAATATTCCCCAGCAGCCCCAAAATTTGACAGATGAGGCCCCAAACCCCCAAAACTTTGGGAAATTCATCTCAAAACTTTAACAAACAAAGTTAAAAGCCCCCAAAATTTGACAGATGAGGCTCAAAACCTCAAAACTTTGGGAAATTCATCTCAATGACCCCAAAACTTTGGGAAATCCATCTCAACAACCCCAAAACTTTGGGAAATTCAGCCCAAACAACCCCCAAACTGTGGCAAACAAAGCTCAAACCACCCAAAATTGCCAAATTATGCCCAAATCCCCCAAAACTTTAGAAATTCATCTCAAAACTTTGACAAACCAAGTTCAAAGCTCCCAGAATTTGACAGAGGAGGCTCAAAACCCCAAAACTTTGGGAAATCCATCTCAATAATCCCAAAACTTTGGGAAATTAATGTTAAACAACCTCAAAACTTTGCCAAATAAAGCTCAAACCACCCAAAATTGCCAAATTATGCCCAAATCCCCCAAAACTTTGGGAAATTCCTCTCAAATTATTCCAAAACATTGGGAAAATCCATCTCAAATAACCCCAAACCTTTGGGAAATTCATCTCAAACAACCCCAAAACCTTGGGAAATCCATCTCAAAACTTTGGGAAACCAAGTTCAAAGCTCCCAAAATTGCCAAATTACGCCCCAAACCCCCAAAACTTTGGGAAATTCAGCCCAAATAACCCCAAATCTTTGGGAAATCCATCTCAAACAATCCCAAAACTTTCTGAAATTAATGTTGAAGAACCTCAAAACTTTGCCAAACAAAGATCAAACCACCCAAAATTGCCAAATTACGCCCAAATCCCCCCAAATTTCGGAAAATTCATCTCAAACAACCCCAAATCTTTGGGAAATTCATCTCAAACAACCCAAATCTTTGGGAAATTCATCTCAAAACTTTGACAAACCAAGTTCAAAGCTCCCAATATTTGAGAGATGAGGCTCAAAACCTCAAAACTTTTGGAAATTCATCACACAAAACCCCAAAATTTTGGGAAATCCATCTCAAACAACCCAAAACTTTGGGAAATTCATCTCAATAATCCCAAAACTTTGGGAAATCCATCACACAAAACCCAAATCTTTGGGAAATTCATCTCAAACAACCCCAAAACTTTCCCAAACAAAGCTCAAACCACCCCAAATTTGGGAACAAGCGCCGCTCAAACCGCCCCAAAATTTGACAGACGGTGCCCAAACCACCCCAAAACTTTACAAAATCCTCAAAGTTCCCCCAAAATTCAACAAGAGACGCTCAAACCACCCCAAATTCCACAGCACGGCCTCAAACTGCCCCAAAATTGGACAGGAAATGCTCAAAACGCCCCAGGAATGACAAGTGAAGACCAAAACACCCCAAAATTTGGGAAAGGATCCCAAAATCCCCCCCCCAGATCCCCCAAACTTTGAGAAATGATCCCCAAATCCCCTCAGATCTCCCCCAAATCCCCTCAAACTTCGGGAAAGGATCCCCAAAATCTCGCCAGGTCCCCAAATCCCCCCCAAATTTTGGGAAACAAACCCCAAATCCCCCCCAAATTTTGGGAAACAAACCCCAAATTCTCCCAAACTTTGGGAAATGATCCCAAAATCTTCCAAATTCCCCCAAGTTTTTGGAAACAATCCCCTCAAACTTTCAGAAAAAATCCCTTCAAACTTTGGGAAATGATTCCCAAATCCTCCAAACTTTGGGAAAGGATCCCCAAAATCTCCCCAGATCCCCAAATCCCCCCAGATTTTTGGAAACAAACCCCCAATCCCCCCCCAACTTTTTGGAAACAATCCCCTCAAACTTTCAGAAAAAATCCCCCCAAACTTTGGGAAATGATCCCAAAATCCCCCCAAGATTTTGGAAACAATCACCCCAAACTTTGGGAAATGATCTCAAAATGTTCCCAGGCCCCCAAATTTTGGGAAACAAACCCCAAATCCCCCCAAATTTTTGGAAACAATCCCCTCAAACTTTCAGAAAAAATCCCCCCAAACTTTTGGAAACGATCCCAGAATCTCCCCAGGTCCCCAAATCCACCCCCAGATTTTGGGAAACAAACCCCAATTCCCCCCAAACTTTGAGAAAGGATCCCAAAATCTCCCCAGATCCCCAAATCCCCCCCAAATTTTTGGAAACAAACCCCTCAAACTTTCGGATATGATCCCAGAATCTCCCCAGGTCCTCAAATCCCTCCCAAATTTTTGGAAACAAACCCCAAATCCTCCCAAATTTTTGGAAACAATCCCCTCAAACTTTCAGAAAAAATCCCCCCAAACTTTGGGAAATGTTCCCAGAATCTCCCCAGGTCCCCAAATCCCCCCCCCCAGATTTTGGGAAATGCTGCTCCAAACCCCAAAGCTCCCAAAACCTCGGAGCCAAAAGCTGCCCCCAGCTCCAGCCGGCACCCCGAGCTCATTAAGGCTTTAATTAGCAGTTAATTAGCCCCGGGTTCACCCAGCCCAGCCCCAGGGAAGTGTTTGAAGTTGGGATCCCAGGGATAACGGGGAATTTCCCGGGAAAACCCTGCCCGGGGAGGGCTCGGGGTCAGCCCCGGGAAACTGGGGGGGGGTTGGGGGAGTTCGGGGGAATTTTGGGAGGATTTGGGGAGTGAAATCCAAAGGAATGGAGCTGGGGGAGGGATTCCCACCCCAAAACCTCAGCAATTCCCTCAGGCTCCCAATTCTCATCCCAAAATACCCAGGAATTCCCTCAGCGTTCCCTTTCCCACCCCAAAACCTCAGCAGTTCCCTCAGGCTCCCAAATTTCATCCCAAACCTCTGGGAATTCCCTCAGGATCCAAATTCCCACCCCAAAACCTCAGCAATTCCCTCACGTTCCAAATTCCCACCCCAAAACTTTGGGGATTCCCTCAGGTTCCCAATTCCCATCCAGAAACCTCAGGAATTCCCTCACGTTCCAAATTCCCACCCCAAAACTTTGGGGATTCCCTCAGGTTCCCAATTCCCATCCAGAAACCTCAGGAATTCCCTCACGTTCCAAATTCCCACCCCAAAACTTTGGGGATTCCCTCAGGTTCCAAATTATCATCCAAAAACCTCAGGAATTCCCTCAGGCTGGAAATTCTGACCCCAAAACTTTGGAATTCCCTCAGCATTCCCTTTCCCACCCCAAAACCTCAGGAATTCCCTCAGGCTCCCAAATTTCATCCCAAACCTCTGGGAATTCCCTCAGGCTCCCAATTCCCATCCCAAAACATCCCGGAATTTCCTCAGGATCCCCTTCCCATCCCAAAAACCCCAGGGATTCCCTCAGTGTCCCCCTTCCCACTTCAAAACCTCGGGAATTCCCTCAGAACATTCCCAAAAATCCTGGCAATACCCTCAGGGATCCCAAAATCTCGTGGACACCCCCAGGTTCACAATTCCCAGCCCAAAAAACCGGGAATTCCCTCAGGCTCCAAATTCCAACCGCAAAATCTCCCAAAGACACCTCCAGGCTTCCAATTCCTACTCCAAATAAACCGGGAATTCCCTCATTGTTCCCTCTTCATCCCCCAAAAAATCAGGAATTCCCTCAGTGATCCATTTACATCCCAAATAAATCGGGAATTCCCTCAGTGTTCCCTCTTCATCCCCAAAAAACCGGGAATTCCCTCAGTGTTCCATTCCCATCCCTAAAAAACCGGGAATTCCCTCAGCGATCCCTCCACGTCCCAAAAAAACCCGGGAATTCCCTCTCCATCCCAAAAAACCGAGAATTCCCTCAGTGTTCCCTCTTCATCCTCAAAAAAAACGGGAATTCCCTCAGTGTCCCATTCCCAGCCCAAAACCAACGGGAATTCCCTCAGTGTTCCCTCTAAATCCCCAAAAAACCGGGAATTCCCTCAGTGTCCCATTCCCAGCCCAAAGCCAACGGGAATTCCCTCAGTGTCCCATTCTCAACCCAAAGCCAACGGGAATTCCCTCAGTGTTCCCTCTAAATACCAAAAAACCGAGAATTCCTTCAGTGTTCCCTCTACATCCCAAAAAACCGAGAATTCCTTCAGTGTTCCCTCTAAATCCCCAAAAAACCGGGAATTCCCTCAGTGTCCCATTCCCATCCCAAATAAACCGGGAATTCCCTCAGTGTCCCATTCCCAACCCAAAACACTCGGGAATAGTTTCAGGAACTCCCTGTTACCCCAAACCATCCAGGAATTCCCTCAGAGTTCCATTCCCAAACTCAAATAAACCGGGAATTGCCTCAGTGCTCCATTCCGATCCCAAAAAAAACAGGAATTCCCTCAGGGACCCCTTCCCATCTTATAAAACCCAGGAATTCCCTCACTGTCTCATTCCAATCCCAAAAAACCCAGGAATTCCCTCAGTGTCCCATTCCGATCCCAAAAAACCCAGGAACTCCCTCAGTGTCCCATTCCGATCCCAAAAAACCCAGGAATTCCCTCAGTGTCTCATTCCGATCCCAAAGAACTCGAGAATTCCCTCAGGGACCCCTTCCCATCCCAAAAAACGCCTGGAATTCCCTCAGGGTCCCCTGTCACCCCCGGGGACCCCCTTGCCGTGCCCCAAAACCCCTCAGAGCCCCTCAGGACTCCGCCATTCCCAGGGCCGAGCCTTCCAACGCCTTCGCTCCCGAGGAGCGGCACAAAACCCCCGGGAATTGGGGAAAAGCGCGCTGGGAAAGGTCAAACCCGCCTGAACCGGGCCCCGTGAGGGGCCTGAGGGGGCAGAGCGAGGCCGCAGCACCGGAACCGGGGAGGCCGCGCAGCCTCGGGCCGCCCTCAGCGCGTCCTCCCCTCACGGCGAGCGGGCCCCGTGAGGGGCGGGAGCGGCCCGGGCCTAACGGGGGCGGGCTGGGCCTAACGGGGGCGGGCTCCGTCCGCCACAGCGGCGCGGCCCCGCCCGGCCCCGCCCGGCTGCTCGGGCACCGCCGCCGCCGTCCCGGGCTTCACTCACCGCGGGCCGGGCCGGGCCGGGCCGGCGCTGCCGCCGCCGCTTCCTCCCGGTCCGCGACAAAATGGCGGCGGCAGGAAGTGCCCCCCGCGCGCCGGCCCCGCCCCGCGCTACGCCAACGGCGTAGGGCGGCCCCGCCCGCGCCGCGCACGCCCGCCGCTACGCAAACGGCGTAACGCCGCGCCGGGACTCCCGTACGCCAACAGCGTAATGCGGCGGTGAACGGCGCTTACGCAAACAGCGCAGCGCGGCCCCGCCCGCCCCGCCCCGCGCCGTACGCAAACGGCGTAACCCCGGCGGCGCAGGGCGGAGGGCGCTCCGCCGCGACCCCCGCGCCCCCCGGAGCCCCCGCGCCGCGCGGTAACGGCGGCCAGGCCGCGCATCCCCCGCCGGCCGCACCGGGAGGCGGCGGAGACAGCGGCGGGCAGCGTGAAACGCGGCGGCGAGCGGCGCTTGCGCCAGCGGCGCCCCCGCCTTTACGGCGTTGGCGCAGCGGCGGGGCCCGCGCCGCAGTTTACGCCGCTGGCGTAGCCGCCCTGACGCAGCGGCCGCATTACGCAATGCGGGTTACGCCGGCGGGGCGACGTAAGCGGCGTTGGTGAATCGCGGCACCCCCATGAAGCCCACCCGGTGTCCCCGCTTCCTCCTCCCGGTTCCCCTCAGCACCGGCGGCGCCCCCCGGCCCGGCCCGGCCCTCCCGGCGCCCCCCGCGGCCCCGCTCTTACCTGAGGGGGGCCGGGCCGGGCCGGGCCGGGCTGGGCCGGGCTGAGCCGCCCTCCCTCCCTCCCTCCCTCCCGGCGGGCCGGGGGCGGCGGCGGGGGCGGAGGAGGAGGAGGAAGAGGAGGAGGAGGGAGGGGAGGGGGCGGGGGGGCCGCGGGCACCGAGGGGCAGCGGGTCCGGCAGCGGCGCCGCACTGACCTCACCGCGCTGCGCGTGACGTCACGGCGCAGCGGGACACGCCCACCGGCGCCGCCGGCCCCGCCGCGTGACGTCACGGGAGGGGAGCGGGGAGGGGGCGAGAACCGGGGGACACCGGGAGGGGGGGAGGGGACAACGGGAGGGGACATTGGGAGGGGAGGGGTCCCGGGAGGGTCCTGGGGGGACACCGGGGGGGGGGGGGGGTCCCGGATGACGGGGAGGGGACACGGGGACACCGGGAGGGGACACTGGGGGGGGGGGGCGGTCCCGGGGGACACTTTGGGGACATTTGGGGGGTCCTGGGGGACACCGGGGGGGTCATTTGGGGCAATGGATGGAGGGGGGGACACCGGGGGGTCCTTGGGGACACCCGGGGGGTCTTTGGGGACGTTTGGGGGGGTCCCAGGGGAATCCTTGGGGACGTTTTGGGGGGTCCCGGTGGGGTCCCTTGGGGGCAATGGGTGGGGGCCACCAGGGGGGTCTTTGGGGACATTTTGGGGGTCCCCGAGGGTCATTGGGGACATTTTGGGGGGTCCTGAGATATTTTGGGGGTCCCTGGGGACATTTTGGGGGGTCCTGGGCTGTGACATCGCCCCCATCCCCGAATTCCCTCCAGGAAATTCCCATTCCAAAGAAATTTGGGATCAATTTTAGGGGAGGAAACCCCAAAATTTTCCCTTTTTTGGGGAATTCCCATCGATTTTTGGGGGTGAAAAAACGGGATTTCGGTTAAAAAAAATTTAATTATTTATTCAAGGTTCTATTTTTGAATCCCTAAAAATTCCTGATTTTTTGGGGGGTGGAATTATTTAGGAAAAAAGGACGGATTAAAACCCTGGGGGTGGAACTTTCAAATTTTGCTGGAAAAGGGAAAATTTTTTAAGGGAAAAATTCCATTTTTTTTTTCGGGAAAATGTTCTTTAAAATGGAGGAATTTTGGATAAAAAAAAGGGAAAAAATCGCCGTGATCCAATCGCTGCTTTTATTGGAATTTTCCAAACTTTTGGGTTTTTTTCCCATTTTTTGGGGGGGAGCTTTTTCTTCCTGAAATTCCCCCAAATTCCGACAGAAAATTCCTCCGGGATGGGAAAAATCGGGAATTTCCGTGGCTGCTTCATCCTGGAAAAAAAAAAAAACAAAATAAAACAAAAAAAAAACCCAAAAAACAAAACAAAAAAAAACAGGAATGGGGAAAAAAAAAATCATGGAAAAAAAAATTAAATTTTAAACAATTTCCCAAGATTTATCCCCAAAATTCCAAGTGCAGCGTGGAAAAACCTCTGGAAAAAAAAAATCCGATTTTCATGGATTGAAGCCTCACCTTTTCCTGGAATTTTCAGGGCTCTTCCAACTTTTCCTCTTCCTCCTTTTCCGGGATTTTTTCCTCCTTTTCCAGGTTTTTTTCCTCCTCTTTATCCGGGATTTTTTCCTCTTTTTTGGGATTTTTTTCCTCTTTTTCGGGAATTTTTTCCTCCTTTTCCGGGATTTTTTCCCCCTCCTCTTTTCCCTCCCCTCCCTCAGTTTGGTTTTGGGGGGAAATCTCGGATTCCTGCGCTTTGCCCCTTGAGTTTTCTTGGGAATTCTGGGGATTTTCCCGGGAATTCTGGGAATTTTCCCGGGAATTCTCGGGATTTTCGCGGGAATTGTGGGGATTTTCGCGGGAATTCTCGGGATTTTCCCGGGAAATCTCGGGACTTTGGCGGGAATTGTCGGGATTTTGGCGGGAAATCTCGGGATTTTCGCGGGAATTGTCGGGATTTTGGCGGGAATTGTCGGGATTTTCGCGGGAATTCTCGAGATTTTCGCGGGAATTCTCGGGAATTCCAGAATTTTCCGGCTCCTCGTCGTCGTCCTGCAGGAAGGGCGGCATCAGGAGGGGCCTGGGGGGCTCCGGGGCCGGCAGGAATTGTTGGGATTGGGGGAAATTTCCCGGGATTTGGGGATTTTCGGGATTTTCCGGGGCTTTTGGGGATTCCTGGGATTCTCCCCCCGGGGCTCCCTGGGACCCGTCCGGCTCCGGGGGCTCCTCTGTGAAAGGATCTTCACCCTGGGAATGGGGGAAAAAACGGGAAAAATGGGAAAAATGAGGGGATTGGGGGGGAAATGGGGGAAAAAAATGGGAATTTGGGGGGAAAAAATGGGGGAAATATTGGGAATTTGGGGGGAAAATTCGGGAATTTGGGAGGAAAAATGGGGGAAAATGAGGGAATTTGAGCGAAAAATGGGGGAAATATTGGGAATTTTGGGGGAAAAAATGGGGAAAATATTGGGAATTTGGGGAAAAATGGGGGAAAAATTGGAAAATTAGGGAATTTGGGGGGAAATGGGGAAAATTACGAGAAATATTGGGGAAATTGGGAGAAAATGGGGAAAAAACCGAGAAAAATGAGGGAATTGGGGGGAAAATAGAGAAAAATGGGGAAAAATGAGGGAATTTGGGGAAAAATGAGGGAATTTGGAGGAGAAAAGGGGGGAAATGGGGGAAATATTGGGAATTTTGGGGGAAAAATGGGGAAAAATGGGAAAAATGAGGGAATTTGGGGGAAAAAATGGGAAAAACCTGGGAATTTGGGGTAAAAATGGGGAAAATTGCAAGAAATATTGGGGGAATATTGGGGAAATTGGGAGAAAATGGGGAAAAAATCAGGAAAAGTGAGGGAATTTGGGGAAAAATGGGGAAAAAATTGGAAAAATGAGGGAATTTGGGGTGAAAATGGGGGGGGGGGGAAATCCTGGGAAAAAAAACCCCTGGGAATTTGGGGGAAAAATGGAAAAATATTGGGAATTTGGGGGAGATATTGGGAAAAAATGGGGAAAATATTGGGAATTTGGGGGGGAAAAAAAGTGGGAATTTAGGGGGAAACCGTGGGAAAAATGAGGGGAATTTGGGGAAAATCCTGGGAATTTGGGGGAGAAATTGGGAAAAATTGGGGGGAAAATGGGGTAAATTGGAAAAAAAATCCTGGGAAATTGGGAAAACTTGTGGGGATTTGGGGGAAAATGGGAGAATTTGGAGGAAAACCGTGGAAAAATTGGGGAAAATGGGAAATTGGGAAAAAAATCCAGGGGAATTGGGGGAATTTGGGAAAAAAAAAAAGATGGAAAATCAGGGGAAAACTGTGGGAAAATTGGGGGGAAAACAGGGAATTTCAGGAAAAATGGGAAATTGGGAGATAATTTGGAGAAAAAACCATGGGAAAAATGGGGAGAAAACTGTGGAATTTGGGAAAATGGGAATTGGGAGAAAATGGGGAAAAAAAATGAGGAAAAACCCTGAGGAATTGATGAAAATGGGGGGAAAAAAAAGTGGGAAAAGTGAGGGGAAAACGGTGAAAATTGGGATAAAACAGTGGGAATTTGGGAAAAAAAAACCCCTGGAAATTTGGGAATTACGAGGAATTGGGGGAAATACCTTGGGGAAAAAACCATGGGAAACTGGGAAAATTTTGGGGAGGAAAAAAACCATGGAAAATTGGGAGAGTTTGGGAAAATAAACTTGGAAAAACAGGGGAAAAAAAAAAAAAAGAGAAATTGGAAAAAATGTGGGAAAAGCCCAGAAATTTGGGGGAAAATCTGGGAATTTCCACTGGGAAGAGCTGGAAATCCCAGCTTGGCTCCCAAAATTCAAAGTTTGGCCTCCAAAAAAGGGTGGGAAAAGCTCAAATCCCTGGAAAATCCCAAGATCCAGGGAGGAATTTTGGGATAAATTTTGAGTCCAAAAGGGAAAATTCCTGAATTTCCACATCACAGCCTCGGTTCTTTGGGAATTTGGGAATTCCTGGGGTTGGGGATCCTGAAATTTTTTGGTTTTTTTGGGAAGAGAGAGGTTGGAAGCAGGAATCTCATCCAGGGAATTCCAGGAATTCTGGGAGAGGAGGAAAAAACTCAAAGCTCCAAAAGGGGGAAAAAAAACAACAAAAAAAAACCCCAAAAAACCGGGATCAAGGCCCTGGAATTGTCCCCAAATCTCTGGAATTTTCCTGAAATTTCCCGGAATTGTCCCAAATTTCACGAATTGTCCCAAATCTCCAGGAATTGTCCCCAAAATTTCTGGGATCATCCTAAAATTTCCTGGAATTTTGCTAAAATTTCCTGGAATTGTCCTCAAATCTCCTGGAATTGTCCTCAAATCTCCTGGAATTGTCCCAAAATCTCTGAAATTTTCCTAAAATCTCCTGGAATTGTCCCAAAATTTCTGGGATCATCCTAAAATTTCCTGGAATTGCCCCCAAAATCTCCTGGAATTGTCCCAAAATTTCTGGGATCATCCTAAAATCTCCTGGAATTGTTCCCAAATTTCCTGGAATTGTCCCCAAACGTGGCTGTTCTGTCCTGGGATAATGGGAATAACTGGGGGGAGTTTTTTTGGGATCAAAATCCCCTTTTTTTTTTTTTTTTTTGGATCCAAATCCCTTTTTTTTTTTGGGATCCAGGTCCCTCCCTTATCCCAGGACTCCCAGGTCGCTGTTCCAGGATCCAGGGTCCTTTCTTTGGGATCCAAAGTCGCTTTTCTTGGGATCCAAATCCTTTTTTTTTTTTTTTTTTGGGGGGGGGGGATCCAAAATCCCATTTTTTCCCAGGATCCAAAGTCCTTTTTTTTTGGGATCCAAATCCCATTTTTTTGGGGATGCAAATCCCATTTTTCCCAGGATCCAAAATGCATTTTTTGGGATGCAAATCCCATTTTTTTGGGATCCAAAGTTCCTTTTTCTGGGATCCAAATCCCATTTTTCCCAGGATCCAAAATCTTTCTTTTTGGGATCCAAATCCCATTTTTTGGGATCCAAATCCATTTTTTGGGATGCAAATCCCATTTTTTTGGGGATCCAAATCCCATTTTCCCGGGCTCCAAGGTCCCTCTTCTTGGGATCCAAAATCCCATTTTTTGGGATGCAAATCCCATTTTTTTGGGGATCCAAAGTCCTTTTTTTTTGGGATCCAAAGTCCATTTTTTGGGAACCAAAATCCCATTTTTTGGGATCCAAATCCCATTTTTCCCAGGATCCAAAGTCCTTTTTTCCTTTTTTTTTTTTTCCTTTTTTTTTTGGCTCAAAGTACCTTCTTTTCCCTGGATTCCAGCTCCATCTTCCTCCATTCCAATCCTGTTTTTTCCTGGGATCCAAAGTTGTTTTTTTTCCCAGGATTTGGGGTCTCTTCTTGGCATCCAAAATCCCCTTTTTTTGTTTTTTTTTTTTGTTTTTTTTCCTGGACCTCAGGCCCATCTTCTCAGCATCCAAATCCGGTTTTTTGGGATCCAAATCCCATTTTTTTTCCCCTTTTCCCCAGGATTTGGGGTTTCTTCCCAGGATCCAAAATCCCATTTTTTTCCCAGGATCCAAAGTCCATTTTCTGGGATCCAATTCCCATTTCTGGGATCCAAATTCCATTTTCTGGGATCCAAATTCCATTTTCTGGGATTCAAATTCCCATTTTTTGGGATCCAAATCCCATTTTTTTTTCCCAGGGATCCAACATCCCTTTCCCCAGGATTTGGGGTCTCTTCCTGGGATCCAAAATCCCATTTTTTCCCCAGGATCCAAAGTCCTTTTTCTGGGATCAAAATCCATTTTTTGGGATCAAAATCCCATTTTTTGGAATCAAATCCCATTTTTCCCAGGATCCAAAATCCATTTTTTGGGATCCAAATCCTTTTTTTCTCCCGGGCTCCAAAGTCCCTCTTCTTGACATCCAAAATCCCTTTTTTTTTTTTGGTTTTTTTTTGGGATCCAAATCCCATTTTTGGGGATCCAAAGTCCCTCCTTTTCCCAGGACTCCAGGTCCATCTTCCCAGCATCCAAATTCCCATTTTTTTTTCCAGGATCCAAAAATCCTTTTTTTTTTTTCTTGGGGATCCAAATCCCATTTTCCCTGGACCTCAGGTCCATTCTTCCTGGGATTCAAATCCATTTTTGGGATCCAAATTCCCATTTTTTGGGATTCAAATTCCCATTTTTCCCAGGATCCAAAGTCCTTTTTTTGGGATTCAAATCCCATTTTTTTTTTTTTTCCCTGGACTCAACGTCCTTTTTCCCCCGGGATCCAAAGTCCCTCTTCTTGGAATCCAAAATTCCTTTTTTTGGGATCCAAAATCCCATTTTTTCCCAGGATCCAAAGTCCATTTTCTGGGATCCAAATTCCCATTTTCTGGGATCCAAATTCCCATTTTTTGGGATCCAAATCCCATTTTTTTTCCCCTTTTCCCCAGGATTTGGGGTTTCTTCCCAGGATCCAAAATCCCATTTTTTTCCCAGGATCCAAAGTCCATTTTCTGGGATAAATCCCCATTTTTTGGGATCCAAATCCCATTTTTTCCCAGGGATCCAAGGTCCCTTTCCCCCAGGATTTGGGGTTTCTTCCTGGAATCCAAAATCCCATTTTTTGGGAATCAAATCCCATTTTTCCCAGGATCCAAAGTCCCATTTTTTGGGAATCAAATCCCATTTTTTTTTTTTCCTGGGATCCAAAGTCCCTCTTCTTGAGATCCAAAATCCTTTTTTTGGGGTCCAAGGTCCTCCTTTTCCAGGACTCCAGGTCCATCTTCCCAGGATCCAAATTCCCATTTTTTGGGATCAAAATCCCATTTTTTTCCCTGGACCCAAAGTCCATTTCTGGGATCCAAATTCCCATTTTTCCCAGGATCCAAAGTCCATTTTCTGGGCTCTAAATTCCATTTTTTGGGATCCAAATTCCCATTTCTTGGGATCAAATCCCATTTTTCCCTGGATCCAAATTCCCATTTTCTGGGATCAAAATCCCATTTTTTTCCCAGGACACAAAGTCCATTTTTGGGATCCAAATCCCATTTTTTTTGTAATCCAAATTCCCATTTTTTTTTTTTTTTTTTTGGGAATCCCAATCCCATTTTCCCCAGCCCCCAGCAGGCAGAGTCACCGTTTGATTTTTGGGGTTTTTTTCCCACTTTTTCCCTTTTTTTTGTTTTTTTTTTTCCATTTTTCCAACTTTTTCCCATCCTGGCTCCAATCCCAAAAACCCCCTGGGGGAGGGGAGGGGGTGGGGAAGGAAATTTTGGGATTTTTTTTTTTTTTTTGGGATCCTGGAGCTTCTCCCTGGAATCGTCTCCGCTCCTGCTGCCGTGCCCTGGAACCTTCCGGAAAAATCCCGGAATTCCAACCCCAACATTCCCAAAAAAAAAAACCCCAAAAAATTGGGATTTTTGGGACATTTTGTTGGGGGTGGGAATTCTCACCTGGGAGGGGCTGGAGCTGCCCCAAAATTCCAGGAAATTCCCAAAATTCCCCAAAAAAATTTCCCTGAACGGGAACCTCGGCTCCAGGGAAGGATTTTTTGGGGGGGAAAATTCTGGGATTTGAGGGAAAAAATTCCTTAAAAAAAAAATAAATCCAAGCCAAGAGTAATAGAAGTGACCAGAAAAAGGGGGAAAAAAATTTAAAAATTAAAAAAATAAGGATTGGGTGAAAAAAAATGGGGAAAATTCAGGAATTTTTGGGGGATTCAGAAGGAAAATTGGGAATTAATTCCCCAAAAAAAAGAAACAAAAGCACTGGAAAAAAAATGAGTAAAAAAAACCCCCAAGATTGGAAGTCAAAAATAGAAAAAAAAAAAGGAAAAATTCGGGATTTTGTGGGAATTTTGTTTGGAATTTTGGGGGATTTTTTGGGGAATTTTGGGGGATTTTTGGGGGAATTTTGTGTGAATTTTTGGGGAATTTTGTGGGGATTTTTTTTTGAATTTTTGGGAAATTTTGAGGGGATTTTGCAGAATTTTGCAGGGATTTTGTGGGGAATTTTGTGGGGATTTTTCGGGAATTTTGTGGGGATTTTTGGGGAATTCTGTATGAATTTTTTGGGAATTTTTGGGGAATTTTGTGGGGAATTTTGTGAAATTTTGTGTGAATTCTGTGTGAATTTTTGTGGAATGTTTGGGGTAGTTTGTGTGAATTTTTGTGGAATTTTTGGCGAAGTTTTGGTGAATTTCTGAGGATTTTTTTGTGAACTGTTGTGGAATTTTTGGTGAATTTTTGTGGAATTCTGTGTGATTTTTTGAGGAATTTTTGTGGCATTTTTGGGGAATTTTTGTGGAATTTTTGTGGAATTCTGTGTGAATTTTTGTGGAATTTTTGGTGAATTTTTGTGGAATTTCGTGTGAATTTTTGTGGAATTTTTGGTGAACTGTTGTGGAATTTTTGTGGAATTTTTTGGCGAATTTTTGGTGAACTGTTGTGGAATTTTGGTGAATTTTTGTGGAATTTCGTGTGAATTATTGAGGAATTTTTGGCGAATTTTGTGGAATTTTTTGTGGAATTGTTGTGGAATTTTTTGTGGAATTGTTGTGGAATTTTTTGTGGAATTGTTGTGGAATTTTTGGTGAAGTGTTGTGGAATTTTTGGTGAATTTTTGGTGAATTTTTGGTGAAGTGTTGAGGAATTTTTGTGGAATTTTTGGTGAATTTTTGTGGAATTTTTGTGGAATTTTTGGTGAAGTGTTGTGGAATTTTTGGTGAAGTGTTGTGGAATTTTTGGTGAATTTTTGTGGAAGTTTTGTGGAATTTTTGTGGAATTTTTGTGGAATTTTTGAGGAATTTTTGGTGACCTGTTGAGGAATTGTTGTGGAATTTTTGGTGAATTTTTGGTGAAGTGTTGTGGAATTTTTGAGGAATTTTTGTGGAATTGTTGAGGAATTTTTGGTGAACTGTTGAGGAATTTTTGTGGAATTTTTGTGGAATTTTTGGTGAAGTGTTGTGGAATTTTTGTGGAATTTTTGGTGAAGTGTTGTGGAATTTTTTGTGGAATTTTGGTGAATTTTTGGTGAATTTTTGTGGAATTTTTGGTGAAGTGTTGTGGAATTTTTTGTGGAATTTTGGTGAATTTTTGGTGAATTTTTGGTGAATTTTTGAGGAATTTTTGTGGAATTTTTTGTGGAATTTTTGGTGAATTTTTGGTGACGTGTTGAGGAATTTTTGGTGAACTGTTGAGGAATTTTTGGAGAGGGTCCCAGTGAGGTTGGGAACTGCCAGGGGAAGGAATTCCCTGTTTTCCAGGGGTACCTGCAGGTATTTTTCCAGCATTTTCACGATGTGTTTGTTGTTCAGGACGCTCTTGGCCACGTGCAGGCTCGTCTTCTTAAACTGCTCTGCTGCCAGCTGGAAAATGGGGAAAATCCTGGAATTCTGGGAATTCCTGAGGGGTTTGGGATGGGAAAAATTCTGGAATTCTGGGAATTCCTGAGGGGTTTGGGGGGCTGGAAAAGGGGGAAAATCCTGGAATTCTGGGAATTCCTGGGGGGCTGGGGGGCTGGAAAATGGGGAAAATCCTGGAATTCTGGGAATTCCTGAAGGGTTTGGGGGGCTGGAAAAGGGGAAAATCCTGGAATTCTGGGAATTCCTGGGGGGCTGGGGGGCTGGAAAATGGGGAAAATCCTGGAATTCTGGGAATTCCTGAAGGGTTTGGGGGGCTGGAAAATGGGGAAAGAAATCCTGGAATTCTGGGAATTCCTGGGGGGTTGGGGATGGGGAAAATCCTGGAATTCTGGGAATTCCTGAAAGGTTTGGGGGGCTGGAAAAGGGGAAAAATCCTGGAATTCTGGGAATTCCTGAGGGGTTGGGGATGGGGAAAATTCTGGAATTCTGGGAATTCCTGGGGGGCTGGAAATGGGGAAATTCTGGAATTCTGGGGTGTCTGGGGGGCTGGAAAAAGGGAAAATTCTGGAGTTCTGGGAATTCCTGGGGGGTTTGGGATGGGGAAATGGGGAAAATTCTGGAATTCCCAAAGGATTTAGGGGATTGGGAATGGGGAAAATGGGGAAAAATCCTGGAATTCTGGGAATTCCTGAGGGGTTTGGGGGGCTGGAAAAGGGGGAAAGAAATCCTGGAATTCTGGGAATTCCTGAAAGGTTTGGGGGGCTGGAAATGGGGAAAGAAATCCTGGGATTCTGGGAATTCCTGAAAGGTTTGGGGGGCTGGAAAAGGGGAAAATAAATCCTGGAATTCTGGGAATTCCTGAAAGGTTTGGGGGGCTGGAAAAGGGGAAAATCCTGGAATTCTGGGAATTCCTGGGGGGCTGGAAATGGGGAAAATCCTGGAATTCTGGGAATTCCTGAGGGGTTTGGGGGGCTGGAAAAGGGGAAAATCCTGGAATTCTGGGAATTCCTGAGGGGTTTGGGATGGGGAAAATTCTGGAATTCTGGGAATTCCTGAGGGGTTTGGGGGGCTGGAAAATGGGGAAAGAAATCCTGGAATTCTGGGAATTCCTGAAAGGTTGGGGGGCTGGAAAATGGGAAAGAAATCCTGGAATTCTGGGAATTCCTGAAAGGTTTGGGGGCTGGAAAAGGGGGAAAGAAATCCTGGAATTCTGGGAATTCCTGAAAGGTTTGGGGGGCTGGAAAAGGGGGAAAGAAATCCTGGAATTCTGGGAATTCCTGAAGGGTCTGGGGGGCTGGAAAAGGGGAAAATCCTGGAATTCTGGGAATTCCTGAAAGGTTTGGGGGGCTGGAAAAGGGGGAAAAATCCTGGAATTCTGGGAATTCCTGAAGGGTTTGGGGGGCTGGAAAAGGGGAAAATAAATCCTGGAATTCTGGGAATTCCTGAGGGGTTTGGGGGGCTGGAAAAGGGAAAAATCCTGGAATTCTGGGAATTCCTGAGGGGTTTGGGGGGCTGGAAAAGGGGGAAAGAAATCCTGGAATTCTGGGAATTCCTGGGGGGCTGGAAATGGGGAAATTCTGGAATTCTGGGGTGTCTGGGGGGCTGGAAAAAGGGAAAATTCTGGAGTTCTGGGAATTCCTGGGGGGGTTGGGATGGGGAAATGGGGAAAATTCTGGAATTCCCAAAGGATTTAGGGGATTGGGAATGGGGAAAAGGGGGAAAAATCCTGGAATTCTGGGAATTCCTGAAAGGTTTGGGGGGCTGGAAAAGGGGGAAAATCCTGGAATTCTGGGAATTCCTGGGGGCTGGAAAAGGGGAAAGAAATCCTGGAATTCTGGGAATTCCTGAGGGGTTTGGGGGGCTGGAAAAGGGGGAAAGAAATCCTGGAATTCTGGGAATTCCTGAGGGGTTTGGGGGGCTGGGATGGGGAAAATCCTGGAATTCTGGGAATTCCTGAGGGGTTTGGGATGGGGAAATGGGGAAAGAAATCCTGGAATTCTGGGAATTCCTGAAGGGTTTGGGGGGCTGGAAAAGGGGGAAAAATCCTGGAATTCTGGGAATTCCTGAAAGGTTTGGGGGGCTGGAAAATGGGGAAAGAAATCCTGGAATTCTGGGAATTCCTGAAGGGTTTGGGGGGTCTGGAAAAGGGGAGAAAAAAATCCCAGAATTCCAAAGGGATCAAGGGGGAAATTGAGGGAAAATCTGGGATAAATGTGGGAATTCTGCTGGATCCAGGGACAAATCTGGGATAAATCCTGGGATCAGGGAAGGGAAAAGGGGAGGAATGTGGGAATTCCCAAGGGATCTGGAGGAAATGACTGGAAAATCAGGGATAGCTCTGGGAATTCCTGGTGGATTCCGTGGGAAATTTGGGAAAAATCCTCGGAATTCCAGTGGATTCTGTGGGAAATGGGGGATAAATGCTGGGAATTCTGGTGGATTCTGTGGGAATTCCTGGTGAATTCCACAGGAAATGTGGGATAAATGCTGGGAATTCCAGGGGATTCTGTGGGAATCCTGGTGGATCCAGGGACAAATCTGTGCTGAGTCCTGGGATCAGGGAAGGGAAAAGGGGAGGAATGTGGGAATTGCCAATGGATCTGGGGGAAAAATGCCTGGAAAATCAGGGATAAATGTGGGAATTCCAGTGGATTCTGTGGGAAATGTGAGATAAATCCCGGGAATTCTGGTGGATTCTGTGGGAATTCCTGGTGGATTCCATAAGAAAATCAGGGCTAACTCTGGGAATTCCAGGGTCAAATCTGGAATAAACCCTGGGCTGAGGGAAGGGAAGAAGGGGAGGAATGTGGGAATTCCCAAGGGATCTGGGGGGAGAAATGGATGGAAAATCTGGGATAAATGTGGGAATTCTGCTGGATCCAGGGACAAATCTGGGATAAATCCTGGGATCAGGGAAGGGAAAAGGGGAGGAATGTGGGAATTGCCAAGGGATTTGGGGGGGAGAAATGGATGGAAAATCAGGGATAAATGTGGGAATTCCTGGTGGATTCCATAAGAAAATCAGGGATAGCTCTGGGAATTCCAGGGTCAAATCTGTGCTGAGTCCTGGGATCAGGGAAGGGAAAAGGGAGAGGAATGTGGGAATTGCCAAGGGATTTGGGGGGGAAAATGGCTGGAAAATCAGGGATAAATGTGGGAATTCCTGGTGGATTCCGTGGGAAATGTGGGATAAATGCTGGGAATCCTGGTGGATTCTGTGGGAATTCCTGGTGGATTCCATAAGAAAATCTGGGCTAACTCTGGGAATTCCAGGCTCAAATCTGGGATAAATCCTGGGATCAGGGAAGGGAAGAAGGGGAGGAATGTGGGAATTCCCAAGGGATTTGGGGGAGAAAATGGCTGGAAAATCTGGGCTAACTCTGGGAATTCCAGGGTCAAATCTGTGCTGAGTCCTGGGATCAGGGAAGGGAAAAGGGAGAGGAATGTGGGAATTGCCAATGGATCTGGGGGAGAAAATGGCTGGAAAATCAGGGATAAATGTGGGAATTCTGGTGGATTCCATAGGAAATCAGGGCTAACTCTGGGAATTCCTGGTGGATTCCATAAGGAAATCAGGGCTAACTCTGGGAATTCCAGGGTCAAATCTGGGATAAATCCTGGGATGAAGGAGGGGAAAAGGGAGGAATGTGGGAATTCCCAAGGGATTTGGGGGAAATGGCTGGAAAATCAGGGCTAACTCTGGGAATTCTGGTGGATTCCATAGGAAATCAGGGATAACTCTGGGAATTCCAGGCTGGAATCTGTGATAAATCCTGGGATCAGGGAAGGGAAAAGGGGGAGGAATGTGGGAATTGCCAAGGGATCTGGGGGAGAAAACGGCTGGAAAATCAGGGCTGAGTCTGGGAATTCCAGGCTGGAATCTGTGATAAATCCTGGGATGAAGGAGGGGAAAAGGGGGAGGAATGTGGGAATTGCCAAGGGATCTGGGGGAGAAAATGGCTGGAAAATCAGGGCTGAGTCTGGGAATTCCAGGCTGGAATCTGTGCCGAATGCTGTGCTGGGGGCAGGGAAAGGGGGAGCAGGGAGGGGATTTTGGGGGTGCCGGGGTGGCCCCGGGGCCAGCACTGACCCTGCGGCTCCGGTTGTGCTCAGGTGAGCGCAGGTGACGCTGCAGGAGCGGCCCCTGGGCCGGGATCAGCATGTCACACGCCAGGCAGTGCGCCGCCTCGATCCGCTTGAAAAAGTGCTCCTGGCCGATCCCTGGGACATGGAAAAATTCCATGGAATTCCGGGAATTCCCAGAGAATTCCATGGGTTGGGAAAGGAGCCACTCCCACCCCGAAATTCCTGGTTTTTGGGGATCAAATCTGTCAATTTTCACCCCAAAAAAATGAGAATTGGCCTCGATCCGCTTGGAAAAGTGCTCCTGGCCGATCCCTGGGCATGGAAAAGTCCATGGAATTCCAGAAAAATTCCAGCAATTCCCAGAGAATTCCATGGGTTGGGAAAGGAGCAGTTCCCACCCCGAAATTCCCGTTTTTTCCGCAATGAAATCTGTCAAGTTTCACCCCCCAAAAATGATTATTGGCCTCGATCCGCTTGGAAAAGTGTCCCTGGCCGATCCCTGAATATGGAAAATTCCATGGGAATTCCAGGAAAATTTCAGCAATTCCCAGAGAATTCCATGGGTTGGGAAAGCAGCAGTTCCCACCCCGAAATTCCCGTTTTTTCCCCAATGAAATCTTTCAAGTTTCACCCCCCAAAAATGAGAATTGGCCTCGATCCGCTTGGAAAAGTGTCCCTGGTGGATCCCTGGGACGTGGAAAATTCCATGGGAATTCCAGGAAAATTCCAGTAATTCCCAAAAAATTTTATGGGTTGGGAGAGGAGCCGCTCCAACCCCAAAATTCTCATTTTTTGGGGATTAAATTTGTCAATTTTCAACCCCCAAAAATGATTATTGGCCTTGATCCGCTTGGAAAAGTGTCCCTGGTGGATCCCTGGGACGTGGAAAATTCCATGGAATTCCAGGAAAATTCCAGTAATTCCCAGAAAAATCCATGGGTGGGGAAAGGAGCAGCTCCCACCCCGAAATTCCCAAATAATTTCCAGTTAATTCCCAAATAATTCTCAAATAATTCCCAATTAATTCCCAAATAAACCCCAATTAATTCCCAAATAATTCCCAATTAATTCCTAAACAATTCCCAATTAATTCCCAATAAATCCCCAATTAATTCCCCCATTAATTCCCGAACAATTCCCGATTAATTCCCAGATAATTCCCAAACAATTCCCAAAAAATTCCCCAAAAATTCCCAATTAATCCACAATTAATGCCCAATTAATTCCCAGATAATCCCCAATTAATTCCCAAATAATTCCCAAATAATTCCCAAACGATTCCCAATTAAATCCCAATTAATTCCCGATTAATTCCCAATTAATTCCCGATTAAATCCCGATTAATCCCCGATTAAATCCCAATTAATTCCCGATTAATTCCCAATTAAATCCCAATTAAATCCCGATTAATGCCCCATTAATTCCCGATTAATCCCCAATAAATTCCCAATTAATTCCCGATTAATCCCCAATTAATTCCCGATTAATGCCCAATTAAATCCCAATTAAATCCCGATTAATGCCCGATTAATCCCAATTAATCCCCGATTAAATCCCTAATTAAATCCCAATCAGTGCCCACCCTTGAAGGGGTCTGGTCTCTGTTTGGGGCCCTCCTTGTCCGAGAGCTCCTGGCGGCGCCGCTCGATTTTCCTGTTCCTGTTCACGATGTACTCCTGGAAAAATCCCCAAAAATCGGGAATAAGGGGGGGAAACCCGGGAAAAAACAACCCCAAAAAACCCCAAACCATTCCCAAAAAATCCCCCTCCAAGTCCCAGATAACCCACGGGGGAAAATCCCAAAGGAATCCTGAAAAAAATCGGGAAAACACCGCGAAAAATGAGGAATAAACGGTGAAAAAATCGGAATTTTCGCTTAAAAACTCCAGGAAAAGGGGGAGAAAAAATAAGGAAAAAATTGGAAAAAAATCCCAGGAATTCCAATTTTACAACTGGAAAAAATTCCACGGAAAGCTTGAAAAACAACGGGGAAAAAAGCCGTGAAAACGCGAAATAAATGCCGAAAAATTCAAATTTTTGCCTAAAAACGCCAAAAAAAAAGGGAAAAAAGTCAGGAAAAAATGGTAAAAAAATCCTAAAAATCCCAGATTTCCATCCGGGAATAATTCCACAGAAATCTTGAAAAAGAACGGGGAAAAAAGCCGCGAAAACGCGAAATAAATGGCGAAAAATCCGAATTTTCACTTAAAAACTCCAAAAAAGAAGGGAAAAAAGTCAGGAAAAAATGGCAAAAAAATCCCAGAAATTCCAAATTTACAACTGGAAAAAAATCCACGGAAATCTTGAAAAACCGCGGGGAAAAAACCCGCGAAAAGGCGAAATAAATGGCGAAAAATCGGAATTTTCGCTTAAAAATTCCTAAAAAAAGGGGAAAAAAATCAGGAAAAAAATCCAGAAAAATCCCAGAAATTCCAAATTTACAACTGGAAAAAAATCCACGGAAATCTTGAAAAACCGCGGGGAAAAAAGCCGCGAAAAGGCGAAATAAATGGCGAAAAATCGGAATTTTCGCTTAAAAATTCCCAAAAAAACCCGGAAAAAAATTCCCAAAAATTCCCAAAAAATTCCCCAAAATTCCCAATATTCCCCCGTGGTCAGAACTGCATTCGAGCAGGGTTTGGGGCGGCACCTGCAGGAACTGCACGCTCCTGTCGGGCAGTTTGGTGCCAATGGAGCGCAGCGTGTCCCGGTGGGGGTGGGAAAAATCCCCCCAAAAAATCCCCCAAAAATCCCTAAAAAAAATCCCTAAAAAATCCCAAATAATTCCCCAAAAAATCCCCCGAAAGTCCCAGATTTCCAACTCAACAAAATCCCCAAAGAAAACAACGCCCGGGAAGACGACGTGAGAAAACCGCGACAAACGCGAAATAAACGGTGAAAAATCGGAATTTTCGCCTAAAAATTCCTAAAAAAAAGGGGGAAAAAATCAGGAAAAAATGGCAAAAAAATCCCAGAAATCCCAAATTTACAACTGGAAAAAAATCCACGGAAATCTTGAAAAACCGCGGGGAAAAAAGCCGCGAAAAGGCGAAATAAATGGCGAAAAAATCGGAATTTTCGCTTAAAAACTCCCAAAAAAAAATCCCAAAAAATTCCCAAAAAATTCCCAAAAATTCCCAATATTCCCCCGTGGCCAGAATTGCACAGGAAAGGGTTTTGGGGCGGCACCTGCAGGAACTGCACGGTCCTGTCGGGCAGTTTGGTGCCGATGTAGCGCAGCGTGTCCCGGTGGAATTTGCTCTGCAGGTGCCTCTGGATCTCCTCCTCCTCCAGGCTCCGGAATTTGCACACGGAGCAGGCAAACTGGATCCTGGAAAAACACAAAAATCGGGAAATGTCACCCAGAGTGGGGGGAAATAGGGAAAAACGGGGGGGATTTAAAAAAAAAAAATGGGGGAAAAAAAATTGGAAATGGGTGGGAAATGAGAAAAAAAAAATTTCAGGAATGGGAAAAAATCGCTCTGAGAAATGGCCTGAAATGGATGAGGATTTATAAAAATTATAAAGTTCAAAAAATGTGAGGAAATGTTCTGAAAATGACCCAAGAATGTGAAATAAAACTAAAAAAAAAAAAAAAGTTCAAAAGCGAAATCGCAAAAAAAAAGCGTCCAGGAATGGAAAAAAAAATGAAAAAAAAAGTTTGAAAGTGAAAAAAAAAACTCCAAAAATATAAACCAAAAAATGGAAAAGCTTAAAAAATAAAAAAGTTTAAAAATGGAACAAAAAGCTTTCAAAAAAAGCCCAAAAATGCAAAAAAAAACCTCAAAAAAAATCCCTGAAATTTCCCTGAAATTCCCTGAAATTTCCCAAAATTCTCAGAAATTCTCCAAAATTCTGGGAATTTCCTGAAATTCTCCAGAATTCCCACGAGTTCACAGAGATTTCCAAAAATTTCCCAGAAAAAATTCCAGAAACTCCCAGGAGTTCCCCAAAAATTCCCCAAAATTTCCCCAAAAATCCCCTGAAAATTCCCCAAAAATTCTCGAAAATCCCCTGAAAATTCTCTGAAAATTCCCTAAAAATTTCCCAGAAATTCCCCCAAAAATTCCCTGAAATTCTCAAAAATTCCCCAAAAATTCCCAGAAATTCCCCCAAAATTCCCTGAAATTCTCAAAAATTCCCCAAAAATTCCCTGAAAATTCCCAAAATTCCCCCAAAATTCCCAGAAATTCCCCAGATTCCCTGAAATTCCCCAAAAATTCCCAAAAAATCCCTGAAAATTCCCCCAAAATTTCCCAACAAATCCCCTGAAAATTCCCCAAAAATCCTCAAAAATCCCCAGAAAATTCTTCGAAAAATCTCTAAAAATTCCCCAAAAATTCCCCGAAATTCGCCAAAAATTCTCAAAAATCCCCAGAAAATTCCCCCAAAATTCCCAGAAATTCCCCAAAAATTCCCCCCCAAATTCCCTGAAATTCTCAAAAATTCCCCAAAAATTCCCCAAAAAATTCTTTAAAAATTCCCCGAAATTCCCCAAAAATTCTCAAAAATCCCCAGAAAATTCTTCAAAAATTCCTTGAAAATTCCCAAAAAAATCCCAGAAATTCCCCAAAAATTCCAAAAATCCCCAAAATCCCCAGAAATTTCCCCTTTCCCCACCTGTCCATGGCCCTGTCTCTCATTCGATCTCTCCTTCGCTGCTTCTCCCGTTTTTTCTTCACCTCCTCGTCCTCATCCTCGGATCCTGAGGGGAAAATTTGGGAATTTTCATCCCCAAAAAAAAAAAAAAAAAACCCACCAAAACTTCCCCAGCATTCCCAGATCCCAAATCCCTGAGATTCCCTGATTTTTTTTTTCCTTGATTTTCCCATTTTTATTTTAATTTTCCTGATTTTTTTCCCTTTTTTTTCCCATTTTTTTTCCTATTTTCCCCAATTTTTTAACCCATTTTTTCCCAATATTTTCCTGCTTTCCCCCCCCCCAAGATATTCCCATTTTTCCTCTTTTTTCCTATTTCTCCCCAGATTTTTCTGTTTTTTTTTTTTTCCTGATTTTTCCCATTTTTCCCCCCATTTCCCCCTTTTTTCCCCCACATTCTCTTTGTTTTCCTTTCTTTTTCCCAATTTTCCCTCTGGTTTTCCCATTTTTTTTCCATTTTTCCCCCTGGTTTTCCCATTTTTTTCCTATTTTCCCCCAATTTTTCCCATTCCTCCCAATTTTCCCATTTTCTCCCATTTTTCCCACATTTTTTCCCTGATTTTTTCCCATATTTTCCCCCCAAATTTTCCCATTTTTTTCCCTGTTTTTTTCCCAAATCTGCTTCCCAGAAATCCTCTGGGATCCATCCCCAAAAATTTCCTTGGAATTTTTTTGTAAAAAACCCCAAAATTCCTTCAAAAAACTCCCAAAATCTCCTCACAAATCCTCAGGAAAAACCCACAAAAAAAAAAAAAAAAGGAAAAATTCCCAAATTTTGCCCTGATTTTGGGGTGGGAAACTCCAGCTTGGAATTTTTGGGAATTCCCACCTCAAATTCTCCAAAATCCATCCCAAAACCTGAGAAAAACTTTTGGATTTTCTGGAAAATCCCAAAATTCTGGGAAATTTCCCCTCCAAACAGCACCAAAATCCTGGGAATTCTCCTGGAAAACGAAATCTGGGATCTCCTGGAAAGAAAAAAAATAAATAAAAAAAAAGGAAATATTGGTGTCAATTTTTCTTGGAATTTCCTGTGGGATAAACAGAATTTTGGGAATTTTCACCTCGTTTTTATGGATATTCCCCCCCCCAAAAAAAATTTGATTTTCCATGGAATTTTTAAGCCTGGAAAAGGCCCTGAGGGATTTGGGAATTCCAGCCCTGCCCCTGCTTCTCCCAAATTTTGGAATTATTCCCAAAAAATTCTCCAAAAATCCTTGCAAAATTCTCAAAATTCCCAAATTTCTGATCCCACCTAAGAAAAAAAAATCCCAAAATTTGGGATCCAGCCCCTCCAGGAATTAAATCTGGCTCCAAATTCCCGATTTTTCCCATTCCCAGATTTTTTTTTTTTTAATTTTTTGGGATGCTCCTGGCAGGGAATTCCAAAGGAGGGGGAAATTCCATAAAATTTGGGGTTTTTTTGGGATATTCCAAGCCAGGAAATTCCACAGAATTTGCTGCAGGGCTCCAAAATTCCCGGATTTTCCCAGATTTTGGGGAATTCCTGGAATACTTACACCTCTGTCTGCCTCATCCAAGGATTTCTCTTCTCCTTCTCCTTCATCTCCTGCAGGATAAAAAAAAAAAAGGGAAAATTTAATGGGAAAAAAAAAAACAGGAATTGGGGAAAAAAAAAAAAAGGGTGGGGAATTCCAGGAAAAGATGGAAATTCCTGGGGAAAAAAGTGAAAATTTGGGAAAAAAAGGTGGAAATTTGGGAAAAAAAGGTGGAAATTTGGGAAAATGCTGGAAATTTGGGAAAAATGCTGGAAATTTGGGAAAAATGCTGGGGTCACTGCAGGGGTTTGGGGTCATTTTGGGGTCGTTTCAGGGGATTTTGGGGCCATTTTGGGTCCATTTTTAGTCCATTTTCAGACAACTTTTGAGGAGGATTTTGGGACCATTTTGGGCCCATTTTGAGGATGATTTTGGGTCCATTTTGGGACCATTTTGAGACAATTTTGGGACCATCTTGGGTCCATTCTGAGGAAGATTTTGGGTCCATTTTGAGAAAGATTTTGGGACCATTTTGAGAAGGACTTTTGGGACCATTTTGGGTCCATTCTGAAGAAGATTTTGGGTCCATTTTGGGTCATTTTTGGGTCCATTTTGAGGAGGATGTTGGGGCCACTTTGAGGATGATTTTGGGTCCGATTTTGGGGCCATTTTGGGTCCATTTTTAGGATGATTTTGGGTCCATTTTGGGTCCATTTTGAGGAGGATTTTGGGTCCATTTTAGGACCATTTTGGGTCCATTTTGAGGAGGGTTTTGGGTCCATTTTGGGGATGATTTTGTGACCACTTTGGGTCATTTTTGGCTCCATTTTGTGACCATTTGGGGTCCATTCAGTGGCACTCTCCCAGCAGAGCTCATCACCGTGCTCGGAGTCGCGGTCGTTGCCGTCGCTGTCGCTCCGGGGGTTTTTGGGGTCCTCGTTGTTGCCGGTGTCGTTGCCGTCGTTGTTGCCGTCGTTGTTGCCATCGTTGTTGCCGTCGTTGCCGTCGTCGTTGTCGTCGTTGCCGTCGGTGCCGTCCCCGCTCCGGCTCCGTTTCCGTTTCCGGGCCCCCTCGGGCTCCCAGCGCCCCCCGGAGCGAGCGCGGAACCCGCGGCGCCGAGCCTGCAACGGCCGCCATGATGGGCAGGGAACGAGGGAGAACGGGGTCAGAAAACGGGGGGATTCCATTGGGAATGAGGGGAGAACGGGGTCAGAAAACGGGGGGATGGCATCGGGAAATGGGGTCAGCAAAGGGGGGATGGCATCGGGAATGAATGAGGGGAGAATGGGGTCAGCAAAGGGGGGGATGGCATCGGGAAATGGGGTCAGCAAAGGGGGGGATGGCATCGGGAATGAGGGGAGAACGGGGTCAGGAAAGGGGGGGATGGCATTGGGAAATGGGGAAAATGGGGTCAGCAAAGGGGGGGATTCCATTGGGAATGAGGGGAGAATGGGGTCAGCAAAAATGGGGTCAGCAAAGGGTGGAATTTCATTGGGAAATGGGGAAAATGGGGTCAGCAAAATGGGGGATGGCATCGGGAATGAGGGGAGAATGGGGTCAGGAAAGGCGGGGATTCCATTGGGAATGAATGAGGGAAAAACGGGGTCAGCAAAGGGTGGGATTCTATCAGGAATTTGGGGAAATTGGGATGAGCAAAGGCCGGGATTCCATTGGGAATTGGGGAGAACAGGGTCAGCAAAATATGGGATTACACTGGGAATGAATGAGGGAAAACGGGGTCAGGAAAGAGTGGGATTGCACTGGGAACTGGGGAAAAATGGGATGAGCAAAAGGCAGGGAATGAACCAAGGCCGGGATTCCATCAAGAATTCAGGAAAATTGGGATGAGCAAAGGCTGGGAATCCATCGGGGGGGGCAGGAAATGGGGGGCGAGTTCCCAAGGAAAGGAGGGATTTTGGTAAAAAGGGGGGGATTTGGGGAAAAAAGTGGGAAACAGTGGGAAAAAAGGAGGAAAAAAAGGAGGAAAAAAGGAGGAAAAAAGGAGGGAAAAAGGAGGGAAAAAAAAGGAAAAAAAAAAAGGAAAAAAAAAAAGGAAAAAAAAAGGAAAAAAAAAGGAAAAAAAAAAAGGAAAAAAAAAAGGAAAAAAAAAGGAAAAAAAAAGGAAAAGCAGGGTAAAGTGTGGAAAAGTAGGAAAAAAGAGAAAAGAGAGATAAAATGGGAAAAAAGTGGGAAGAAGTAGGGAAAAGGTGGGAAAACAGTGGGATAACTGGGAAAAAAGTGGGAAAAAGGTGAGGGAAAGGGGAGGAAAAGAGAAAAAAGTGGGAAATAGTGGGAAAAAGCAGGAAAGAAATGGGACAAAAGGGAAAAATGGGAAAAGCAGGGGAAAAAATGGATAAAACGAGGAAAGTGGGAAAAACCAAGAAAAAGCAGATAAAAAATGAGAAAAAAAATGGGGAAAAGCGGTGGGGAAAAAGATGGGATAAAGCAGAAAAAAAAGTGGGAAAAAACTGGGAAACACGAGATAAAACGGGGAAAAAACTGAGGAAAGGTGGGGAAAAAGTGGGAATAGGCAGGAAAAAAGCAGGAAAAAGTGGGAAAAGCAGGAATGAAGCAGGAATGAAGCAGGAATGAAGCAGGGAATCGCCGGGACTCACCATGTGCAGGCCGCCGTTCCAGGGCAGGGCTCCCATCCTGTCCCTCCTCCTCATCCCGTAGGGACCGCGGCCCATCCCCGCCATTGCCGGCATTCCCAGCATGCCCAGATCGCCGGGATAATCGCCGGGATAATCGGGATAATCGCCGTAATCAGCGGGATAATCGCCGTAGTCATAGTCGGGGTAGTCGGGGTAGTCGGGATAATCGGGATAATCGGGATATTCCGGCCCCAGCGCTTGGGAGAAGAGCGACGGCAGCCCCCGAGCCGCCCGCGTTGCCGCCGCGTTGCCCGCGAATTGCAGCTCGTTCCAACGGGAGCCGGCCGGGAACGCTTCCGGGAGGCGGCGCCGGAAGTGACGGCGGCCGGAAGCGACGGCGGGAGCGGCGCCGGAAGCGGCGCGCATGAGCGCCAGGGAGCCGCGGGTCCGGGCGGGGTCGCGGGCAGCGAAGGGAAGGTTCCGGTCGCGGTCGCGGTCCCGCTCCGGGGCGGAGTCGCCCGAGGCGAAGGCGGCGCGGAACGGATCCCGGCACGAGCGGGAGTCCAGGGACGAGAAGGAGTCGAAACGGAAAGAGCTGGGAAAGGATAAAAACGGGATTAAAATGGGAATAAAACGGGAATGGGGTTGGGGAAATGGGAATGGAAACGGGAATGGGAATAAAAATGGGAATGGAAATGGGAATAAAATGGGAATGGGGTTGGGGAAAAGGGAATGGACATGGGAATAGAAATGGGAATGGAAACGGGAATGGGAATAAAAACGGGAGTGGAAATGGAAATGGGAATGGAAACGAGAATGGGAATGGGAATAAAAATGGGAATAAAATGGGATTAAAATGGGAATAAAATGGGATTAAAATGGGAATGGAAACGGGAATGGAAATGGGATTAAAATGGTAACAGACATGGGAATGGACATGGGAATGGACATGGGAATGGACATGGGACTGGAAATGGGAATGAAATGGGAATAAAAATGGGAATGAGAATGGGAATAAAATGGGAATGGGAATGGGAATAAAATGGAATGAGAATGGGATTGGAAATGGGAATAAGATGGGAATGGAAATGGGAATGGGATTTGGGGCAGGAAAGTGGGAATGGAAAAAGGAATTGGGGGGGGGGGGGGGAATGAGGGAATAAAAATCAGGATTAGGGCTGGGAAAAGGGGCCTGGAAAAATCTGGGGATAAAACCATCGAAACCACTCCACAATTCCACAAACCAATGGGAAAAACGCCGGAATTTTGGGAAGAAACCCCAAAACCACCAAAAAACCGACCGAAATTCCACAAATTAATGGGGAAAACGCCGGAATTTCGGGACAAAACCCCCAAACCACTCCAGAATTCCACAAACTAATGGGAAAAACGCCAGAATTTCGGGATAAAACCTCCAAAGCACTTGCAGAATTCCACAAACTAATGGGGAAAAACGCCGGAATTCCGGGACTAAACCCCCAAACCCCTGCAGAATTCCGTGGGTTTCCCGTTCCAGGAGCAATCTGGGATGCCCCGGGCCGGAATTCCCACCTGTCCTGCTCCTGGCGGCCGTCCCCCGCCGTGCCCTCCTTGGCCAGCAGGTCCAGGCGCTGGTTGATCTTGGCAATGATGGAGTCGGAGCCGCCCTCGGATCCCAATCCCGGTGCCGATCCCGAGGCGAAGGTGGATCCCGAGGATCCCAAGGCCAGCGAGGATCCCGAGCCCGCGGCGAAGGCGGATCCCGATCCGAAGGAGGATCCCGCTCCGTAACCGGAGCCCGACCCCGCCCCGTAACCGGAGCCCGACCCGAAGGCGGCGCCGGATCCCGACGAGCCCAAGGCCAGGGCGGATCCCGCCGACCCGAAGGCGGCTCCGGAGCCCGAGCCGAAGGAGGATCCCGCAGAGCCGAAGGTTCCCGAAGATCCGAAGGTGGATCCCGAAGATCCGAAGGTGGATCCCGAAGATCCGAAGGTGGATCCCGAGGAGCCGAAGGTGGATCCCGAAGAGCCGAAGGTGGATCCCGAGGAGCCGAAGGCCGCTCCCGATCCCAGGGATCCCTCGCTGGATCCCAGCCCCAGCTCCGAGGCCTTGGGAGCCTCCCAGGAGCCGCCCGGGGCCGCCCCTCCCCCGTAGCCGTAGGAGGCTCCCGGCGGCGTCGGCGCCGAGCTGGGCGGGGTGTAGAACTCATAGCCCTCGTAGCCTGGCGGTGGAAGGGTTAATTAGTCATTAATCGATTGATTAGGGGGTAATTAGGGAGGGGAATGAAGCATTAGAAGGGTGGGATCCCAGCAGGAAAAGCCATGTGGGGGGTGTAGAACTCATAGCCCTCGTAGCCTGGCGATGGAAGGGTTAATTAGTCATTAATCGATTGATTAGGGGGTAATTAGGGAGGGGAATGAAGCATTAGAAGGGTGGGATCCCAGCAGGAAAAGCCACGTGGGGGGTGTAGAACTCATAGCCCTCGTAGCCTGGCGGTGGAAGGGTTAATTAGTCATTAATCGATTGATTAGGGGGTAATTAAAAGGGGGAATGAAGAATTAGAGGGGTGGGATCCCAGCAGGAAAAGCCATGTGGGGGGTGTAGAACTCATAGCCCTCGTAGCCTGGCGGTGGAAGGGTTAATTAGTCATTAATCGATTGATTAGGGGGTAATTAAAAGGGGGAATGAAGAATTAGAGGGGTGGGATCCCAGCAGGAAAAGCCATGTGGGGGGTGTAGAACTCATAGCCCTCGTAGCCTGGCGGTGGAAGGGTTAATTAGTCATTAATCGATTGATTAGGGGGTAATTAAAAGGGGGAATGAAGAATTAGAGGGGTGGGATCCCAGCAGGAAAAGCCATGTGGGGGGTGTAGAACTCATAGCCCTCGTAGCCTGGGGATGGAAGGGTTAAGTAGTCATTAATCGATTGATTAGAGGCTCATTAAAAGGGGGAATGAAGAATTAGAGGGGTGGGATCCCAGCAGGAAAAGCCACGTGGGGGGTGTAGAACTCACAGCCCTCGTAGCCTGGCGGAGGAAGGGTTAATTAGTCATTAATCGATTGATTAGGGGGTAATTAGGGTGGGGAATGAAGAATTAGAGGGGTGGGATCCCAGCAGGAAAAGCCCCGGGATCATTCCAAGGGAATGTGGGGGTGTAGAACTCATAGCCCTCGTAGCCTGGGGATTAATTGGTTAATTGGTCATTAATAGATTAATTAGAGGCTCATTAAGAATAGAAATGAAGAATTAGAGGGGAGGGATCCCAGCAGGAAAAGCCCCGGGATCATTCCAAGGGAATCCGAGGGCTCTGGGAATTTTGGCTCTGGATTCAGAGCCTTTGTAGCCTGGGGGTTAATTGGATAATTTGTTAATTAGGGGGTAATTGAAAATGGAAATGAAGAGTTAGAGGGGTGGGATCCCCGTAGGAAAGGCTATGGAATAAAGGCAGAAAAAAAAAGGGGAAAAAGGAGGGAAAAAAGAAGTGAAAAATGGGGAGAAAAAGGAAAAAAGGGGAAAAGGGAGGAAGGGGGGAAAAGGGGGAAAAGAAGGGAAAAAATAGGAAAAAGGGAATGAAAAAGGAGGAGGAAAGCAGGAAAAATGAATTTAAAAGGGGGAAAAAGAAAAAAGGGAAAAAAGAGGAAAAAAGAGGGAAAAGGGAAGGGGAAATGGAAAAAGGAGGGAAAAAAGTGGGAAAAATAGGGAAAAAGTGGGAAAAGGGAGGGGAAAAAAGGGAAAAAAAGGGAAAAATGGGAAAAATAGGGAAAAAAGTGGGAAAAACAGGGAAAAAGTGGGAAAAGGGAGGGGAAAAAGGGGGGGGAAGAGGAAAAAAGTTGGAAAAGGGAAGGGAGAAAGGGGGAAAAGGGGGGGAAAAGTGGGAAAATAGGAATAAAGTGGGAAAAACAGGGAAAAAGTGGGAAAAGGAAAGGGGAAAAGGGGGAAAAAAGGGAAAAAATAGGAAAAAATGGGAAAAATAGGGAAAAAAGTGGGAAAAGAGAGGGGAAAAAGGGGGAAAAGAGGGAAAAGGGAGGGAAATGAGGGGAAAAGCAGGAGAAGAGGCAGAATTCAGGAATTGGGGAAGAATCTCAAAGGGTCCCAGGGGTCCCCAGACCCACCTTGCCAGCCGGTCGCGTTCGTGGCGTAGGAACCTGGGGAGAAAAACCAGGAAAAAGGGAATTTCTCACGGGAAAATGCAACATTTGGGGGAGCTGGGGGGATTGGAGGGGGTTGGGATTGAAAAGAAGGGAAATAAGGAAAAAAATTGGGGGAATGGGGAGATTTTGGGAGTTGGTGCTGGGGTGGGGAGGATAAAGGGGATGGGGAAAATGGGGGAAAAAAGGAGAAAAAAAGGAGGAAAAAAAGGAGTAAAAAGGAAAAAAAGGAGGAAAAAAAGGAGGAAAAAGGAGGGAAAAAAGGAGAAAAGAAGGAGGAAAAAAGGAGGAAAAAAAGGAGCAAAAAGGAAAAAAAAAGGAGGAAAAAAGGAGAAAAGAAGGAGAAAAGAAGGAGGAAAAAAGGAGGAAAAAAGAGGAAAGAAGGAAAAAAAAGGAGAAAAAAGGAGAAGAAATGGGGGAAAGAAAAAATGGGAAAAAGAAAAATGAGAGAAAAATGGGGAAAGGGAGGGAAAAAGGGAGAAAAATGGAGAAAAAAGAGAAAAATGGGAGAAAAGAAGAAATGGGAAAGGGAAAAATGGGATTAGAGGGAAAAAAAGGAAAAAAGAAGAAAAATGGGGAAAGGGAGGAAAAAAGGGGAAAGGGAAAAGAAAAATGGGGGAAAAATAAAAAGGGGGAAAAGTGAGATAAAAGGGGGAAATGAAAGGAAAAAGGGAAGGAAAGGGGAAGGAAAAAGAAGGAAAAGAGGGGGAGAGGAAAAAAAGGCAAAAAATGGAGAAAAAGGAGGGAAAGGGAAGGAAAAAAGGGAAATTGAGAAAGAAGGGAAGGAAAAAGGGGAGAAAAAAGGAAAAGGGGAATAAATGGGGAAAAAGAGAAAAAAAGGGAAAACTAGGGAAGGAAAAAGAGGAGAAAAAAGGAAGAAAATATGAAAAAAGGGAAGGGAAAATGGGGAAAAAAAGGGAAAAAAAGGTGGGAAAAGAAGGAAAAAAGAAAAAAGGGAAGGAAAATGGAGGGAAAAAAAGAAAAATTGAGGAAAAATGTGGGAAAACTCACCCTGGGTGCTGGTGGCCCCAGTGCTCCAGGTGCCATATCCTGGGGAAAAAAGGGGAAAAGGTGAGGGAGAAAATTCCCAATATTCCCAAAAATCCCCAAAGGGAGCCTGGAAAAGAAGCCAAGGCTGGGATAAATAATCCCCCCCCCAAAAAACCCAAGAATTTTGTGTTTTCCATCACAATTCCCACCTGGAGCTGTTTTGAAGGGAAATTTGGGGATGTTTTCAGGAAATTGGAGTTGCTTGTCCTGAATTTCTCTGTTTTCCAATGAATTTTCTCCGTTTTTTTTTTGAGGATAAAATTCCTTCTTTTACGTCCTTGGCTGTTTCAGATCTCATTATCCTGTTGGTTTTTTTTTTTTCCCCCAAAAAAATGGGATAAAACCTCAGGTTTCCAGTGGGAATTAAGGATTAATTCCACAATGAAATATTCCATGAATATTTCCAGGTGGAAAAACTCTTGGGAATAAATCCTGGTCTCAGTTTCTTGGGATAAAATCCAAGGAATTGACCAAAAAACAGGAAAAAAAAAACATTGGGAACGGAGCAAAAGTGAATTTTATGGAGATGAGTGTGGAAATCTCTGATTTTTATGGAATTTTTTCCCAAGGAGAAGAGTTTTGTCCTCTGGGATAATTAATTCTGGGAATTCAATTCATTCATCCCAAAATTTGAGACTCCAAAGCCACGGAATTGGGAATTTTTGGGGTTGGTTTTCCAGGTTTTTATCCCTTTAAACAATTCAAAATATCCAGGGATTGTCAGAATTCCAAAATCCAGGAAAAATCCGGGATCAAATCCCTCAAAAGTTGATTTATTCCACTCCAACCCAGGTGTTCATTTCATTAATCCACAGAAATCCTGGCTGCCAGAATTTTTCCGAGTTTTTCATCCAGAAAAAAAAACAGGATTTGGAGAGGTTGATTTATTCCTGATTTCATTTTCCACTTTTATTTTCCCACCTCAGTTTTTATTCCCCCCCAAAAAATCCCGTTTAAAAACATTTAAAAAAAAAAGGTTTAAAACCAGGATGGAGGAAATTCCAGATCCCAAATTCCCACTAAAACAGGATGGAATTCCAGGTGGGAATTAAGTGATAAATCCCATTGGTGCCCTCAAATGCAGGGAAGGAAGGAAAAATTATCCTGGTGGGATTTTTGGGTCCTTAAATTGAAGGAAAATTCATTTTCCGGGGATTTTTGGAGCTCCTGAAAGCGGATTTAAAGGAAGGAATGGATGGAGGGCTCTGGATGGGAACAGAATCCAGAATTTTGGGAATTTTTCTCCTCTGCCATCCCAAAAAACTCCAGTGAGGGGCTTTGATACAGCTGGAAAAGCTTGGATTGAGGA
>NW_028275964.1:0-38122 GCF_052056855.1 Sturnus vulgaris
TGCTGCTACTCGCAGCTCAGAAGGACCGTGGAGCTAGCGGCGAATTCGGAGAGCTCTTCGCTGCACTGCGCCGCTCGCAAGCGGCTTCGTTCTTCGCCTCCTGCCGTCCGGCGAGAGCTGAACTCCGGCGGTCAGTTGCAGCTCTGCCCAACAGCGTGTTCTCAGTTCTGCGGGCAAGCACGCCCTCTTGCCTTGGCCCCGGGAGCAAAGTCCCGAGCGAGCACTCGACTCAGTGCAATGCACCCGGAAGGACGCTCTCGCTCGTCTTTCAAGGAGCGAGTCCTAACAGCAGAAGCAGCAGAGGCACAAACTGCACGACGAGAAGGGCCAACGTAGAACACGTCTCTGTCCTGGCACATTTTCGTGTGCGATACTTCCCTCCGGGTCTTCGGGCCTTGCGAAGCCCCGTGTACTGCGAGCGCTGCTACTCGCAGCTGAGAAGGACCGTGGAGCTAGCGGCGAATTCGGAGAGCTCTTCGCTGCACTGCGCCGCTCGCAAGCGGCTTCGTTCTTCGCCTCCTGCCGTCCGGCGAGAGCTGAACTCCGGCGGTCAGTTGCAGCTCTGCCCAACAGCGTGTTCTCAGTTCTGCGGGCAAGCACGCCCTCTTGCCTTGGCCCCGGGAGCAAAGTCCCGAGCGAGCACTCGACTCAGTGCAATGCACCCGGAAGGACGCTCTCGCTCGTCTTTCAAGGAGCGAGTCCTAACAGCAGAAGCAGCAGAGGCACAAACTGCACGACGAGAAGGGCCAACGTAGAACACGTCTCTGTCCTGGCACATTTTCGTGTGCGATACTTCCCTCCGGGTCTTCGGGCCTTGCGAAGCCCCGTGTACTGCGAGCGCTGCTACTCGCAGCTGAGAAGGACCGTGGAGCTAGCGGCGAATTCGGAGAGCTCTTCGCTGCACTGCGCCGCTCGCAAGCGGCTTCGTTCTTCGCCTCCTGCCGTCCGGCGAGAGCTGAACTCCGGCGGTCAGTTGCAGCTCTGCCCAACAGCGTGTTCTCAGTTCTGCGGGCAAGCACGCCCTCTTGCCTTGGCCCCGGGAGCAAAGTCCCGAGCGAGCACTCGACTCAGTGCAATGCACCCGGAAGGACGCTCTCGCTCGTCTTTCAAGGAGCGAGTCCTAACAGCAGAAGCAGCAGAGGCACAAACTGCACGACGAGAAGGGCCAACGTAGAACACGTCTCTGTCCTGGCACATTTTCGTGTGCGATACTTCCCTCCGGGTCTTCGGGCCTTGCGAAGCCCCGTGTACTGCGAGCGCTGCTACTCGCAGCTGAGAAGGACCGTGGAGCTAGCGGCGAATTCGGAGAGCTCTTCGCTGCACTGCGCCGCTCGCAAGCGGCTTCGTTCTTCGCCTCCTGCCGTCCGGCGAGAGCTGAACTCCGGCGGTCAGTTGCAGCTCTGCCCAACAGCGTGTTCTCAGTTCTGCGGGCAAGCACGCCCTCTTGCCTTGGCCCCGGGAGCAAAGTCCCGAGCGAGCACTCGACTCAGTGCAATGCACCCGGAAGGACGCTCTCGCTCGTCTTTCAAGGAGCGAGTCCTAACAGCAGAAGCAGCAGAGGCACAAACTGCACGACGAGAAGGGCCAACGTAGAACACGTCTCTGTCCTGGCACATTTTCGTGTGCGATACTTCCCTCCGGGTCTTCGGGCCTTGCGAAGCCCCGTGTACTGCGAGCGCTGCTACTCGCAGCTCAGAAGGACCGTGGAGCTAGCGGCGAATTCGGAGAGCTCTTCGCTGCACTGCGCCGCTCGCAAGCGGCTTCGTTCTACGCCTCCTGCCGTCCGGCGAGAGCTGAACTCCGGCGGTCAGTTGCAGCTCTGCCCAACAGCGTGTTCTCAGTTCTGCGGGCAAGCACGCCCTCTTGCCTTGGCCCCGGGAGCAAAGTCCCGAGCGAGCACTCGACTCAGTGCAATGCACCCGGAAGGACGCTCTCGCTCGTCTTTCAAGGAGCGAGTCCTAACAGCAGAAGCAGCAGAGGCACAAACTGCACGACGAGAAGGGCCAACGTAGAACACGTCTCTGTCCTGGCACATTTTCGTGTGCGATACTTCCCTCCGGGTCTTCGGGCCTTGCGAAGCCCCGTGTACTGCGAGCGCTGCTACTCGCAGCTCAGAAGGACCGTGGAGCTAGCGGCGAATTCGGAGAGCTCTTCGCTGCACTGCGCCGCTCGCAAGCGGCTTCGTTCTTCGCCTCCTGCCGTCCGGCGAGAGCTGAACTCCGGCGGTCAGTTGCAGCTCTGCCCAACAGCGTGTTCTCAGTTCTGCGGGCAAGCACGCCCTCTTGCCTTGGCCCCGGGAGCAAAGTCCCGAGCGAGCACTCGACTCAGTGCAATGCACCCGGAAGGACGCTCTCGCTCGTCTTTCAAGGAGCGAGTCCTAACAGCAGAAGCAGCAGAGGCACAAACTGCACGACGAGAAGGGCCAACGTAGAACACGTCTCTGTCCTGGCACATTTTCGTGTGCGATACTTCCCTCCGGGTCTTCGGGCCTTGCGAAGCCCCGTGTACTGCGAGCGCTGCTACTCGCAGCTCAGAAGGACCGTGGAGCTAGCGGCGAATTCGGAGAGCTCTTCGCTGCACTGCGCCGCTCGCAAGCGGCTTCGTTCTACGCCTCCTGCCGTCCGGCGAGAGCTGAACTCCGGCGGTCAGTTGCAGCTCTGCCCAACAGCGTGTTCTCAGTTCTGCGGGCAAGCACGCCCTCTTGCCTTGGCCCCGGGAGCAAAGTCCCGAGCGAGCACTCGACTCAGTGCAATGCACCCGGAAGGACGCTCTCGCTCGTCTTTCAAGGAGCGAGTCCTAACAGCAGAAGCAGCAGAGGCACAAACTGCACGACGAGAAGGGCCAACGTAGAACACGTCTCTGTCCTGGCACATTTTCGTGTGCGAAACTTCCCTCCGGCTCTTCGGGCCTTGCGAAGCCCCGTGTACTGCGAGCGCTGCTACTCGCAGCTCAGAAGGACCGTGGAGCTAGCGGCGAATTCGGAGAGCTCTTCGCTGCACTGCGCCGCTCGCAAGCGGCTTCGTTCTTCGCCTCCTGCCGTCCGGCGAGAGCTGAACTCCGGCGGTCAGTTGCAGCTCTGCCCAACAGCGTGTTCTCAGTTCTGCGGGCAAGCACGCCCTCTTGCCTTGGCCCCGGGAGCAAAGTCCCGAGCGAGCACTCGACTCAGTGCAATGCACCCGGAAGGACGCTCTCGCTCGTCTTTCAAGGAGCGAGTCCTAACAGCAGAAGCAGCAGAGGCACAAACTGCACGACGAGAAGGGACAACGTAGAACACGTCTCTGTCCTGGCACATTTTCGTGTGCGAAACTTCCCTCCGGCTCTTCGGGCCTTGCGAAGCCCCGTGTACTGCGAGCGCTGCTACTCGCAGCTCAGAAGGACCGTGGAGCTAGCGGCGAATTCGGAGAGCTCTTCGCTGCACTGCGCCGCTCGCAAGCGGCTTCGTTCTTCGCCTCCTGCCGTCCGGCGAGAGCTGAACTCCGGCGGTCAGTTGCAGCTCTGCCCAACAGCGTGTTCTCAGTTCTGCGGGCAAGCACGCCCTCTTGCCTTGGCCCCGGGAGCAAAGTCCCGAGCGAGCACTCGACTCAGTGCAATGCACCCGGAAGGACGCTCTCGCTCGTCTTTCAAGGAGCGAGTCCTAACAGCAGAAGCAGCAGAGGCACAAACTGCACGACGAGAAGGGACAACGTAGAACACGTCTCTGTCCTGGCACATTTTCGTGTGCGAAACTTCCCTCCGGCTCTTCGGGCCTTGCGAAGCCCCGTGTACTGCGAGCGCTGCTACTCGCAGCTCAGAAGGACCGTGGAGCTAGCGGCGAATTCGGAGAGCTCTTCGCTGCACTGCGCCGCTCGCAAGCGGCTTCGTTCTTCGCCTCCTGCCGTCCGGCGAGAGCTGAACTCCGGCGGTCAGTTGCAGCTCTGCCCAACAGCGTGTTCTCAGTTCTGCGGGCAAGCACGCCCTCTTGCCTTGGCCCCGGGAGCAAAGTCCCGAGCGAGCACTCGACTCAGTGCAATGCACCCGGAAGGACGCTCTCGCTCGTCTTTCAAGGAGCGAGTCCTAACAGCAGAAGCAGCAGAGGCACAAACTGCACGACGAGAAGGGACAACGTAGAACACGTCTCTGTCCTGGCACATTTTCGTGTGCGAAACTTCCCTCCGGCTCTTCGGGCCTTGCGAAGCCCCGTGTACTGCGAGCGCTGCTACTCGCAGCTCAGAAGGACCGTGGAGCTAGCGGCGAATTCGGAGAGCTCTTCGCTGCACTGCGCCGCTCGCAAGCGGCTTCGTTCTTCGCCTCCTGCCGTCCGGCGAGAGCTGAACTCCGGCGGTCAGTTGCAGCTCTGCCCAACAGCGTGTTCTCAGTTCTGCGGGCAAGCACGCCCTCTTGCCTTGGCCCCGGGAGCAAAGTCCCGAGCGAGCACTCGACTCAGTGCAATGCACCCGGAAGGACGCTCTCGCTCGTCTTTCAAGGAGCGAGTCCTAACAGCAGAAGCAGCAGAGGCACAAACTGCACGACGAGAAGGGACAACGTAGAACACGTCTCTGTCCTGGCACATTTTCGTGTGCGAAACTTCCCTCCGGCTCTTCGGGCCTTGCGAAGCCCCGTGTACTGCGAGCGCTGCTACTCGCAGCTCAGAAGGACCGTGGAGCTAGCGGCGAATTCGGAGAGCTCTTCGCTGCACTGCGCCGCTCGCAAGCGGCTTCGTTCTTCGCCTCCTGCCGTCCGGCGAGAGCTGAACTCCGGCGGTCAGTTGCAGCTCTGCCCAACAGCGTGTTCTCAGTTCTGCGGGCAAGCACGCCCTCTTGCCTTGGCCCCGGGAGCAAAGTCCCGAGCGAGCACTCGACTCAGTGCAATGCACCCGGAAGGACGCTCTCGCTCGTCTTTCAAGGAGCGAGTCCTAACAGCAGAAGCAGCAGAGGCACAAACTGCACGACGAGAAGGGACAACGTAGAACACGTTCTCTGTCCTGGCACATTTTCGTGTGCGAAACTTCCCTCCGGCTCTTCGGGCCTTGCGAAGCCCGTGTACTGCGAGCGCTGCTACTCGCAGCTCAGAAGGACCGTGGAGCTAGCGGCGAATTCGGAGAGCTCTTCGGCTGCACTGCGCCGCTCGCAGCGGCTTCGTTCTTCGCCTCCTGCCGTCCGGCGAGAGCTGAACTCCGGCGGTCAGTTGCAGCTCTGCCCACAGCGTGTTCTCAGTTCTGCGGGCAAGCACGCCTCTTGCCTTAGGCCCCGGGAGCAAAGTCCCGAGCGAGCACTCGACTCAGTGCAATGCACCCGGAAGGACGCTCTCGCTCGTCTTTCAAGGAGGCGAGTCCTAACAGCAGAAGCAGCAGAGGCACAAACTGCACGACTGAGAAGGGACAACGTAGAACACGTCTCTGTCCTGGCACATTTTCGTGTTGCGAAACTTCCCTCCGGCTCTTCGGGCCTTGCGAAGCCCCGTGTACTGCGAGCGCTGCTACTCGCAGCTCAGAAGGACCGTGGAGCTAGCGGCGAATTCGGAGAGCTCTTCGCTGCACTGCGCCGCTCGCAAGCGGCTTACGTTCTTCGCCTCCTGCCGTCCGGCGAGAGCTGAACTCCGGCGGTCAGTTGCAGCTCTGCCCAACAGCGTGTTCTCAGTTCTGCGGGCAAGCACGCCCTCTTGCCTTGGCCCCGGGAGCAAAGTCCCGAGCGAGCACTCGACTCAGTGCAATGCACCCGGAAGGTAGCTCTCGCTCGTCTTTCAAGGAGCGAGTCCTAACAGCAGAAGCAGCAGAGGCACAAACTGCACGACGAGAAGGGACAACGTAGAACACGTCTCTGTCCTGGCACATTTTCGTGTGCGAAACTTCCCTCCGGCTCTTTCGGGCCTTGCGAAGCCCCGTGTACTGCGAGCGCTGCTACTCGCAGTCTCAGAAGGACCGTGGAGCTAGCGGCGAATTCGGAGAGCTCTTCGCTGCACTGCGCCGCTCGCAAGCGGCTTCGTTCTTCGCCTCCTGCCGTCCGGCGAGAGCTGAACTCCGGCGGTCAGTTGCAGCTCTGCCCAACAGCGTGTTCTCAGTTCTGCGGGCAAGCACGCCCTCTTGCCTGGCCCCGGGAGCATAGTCCCGAGCGAGCACTCGACTCAGTGCAATGCACCGGAAGGGACGCTCTCGCTCGTCTTTCAGGAGCGAGTCCTAAACAGCAGAAGCAGCAGAGCACAAACTGCACGACGAGAAGGGACAACGTTAGAACACGTCTCGTCCTGGCACATTTCGTGTGTCGAAACTTCCCTCCGGCTCTTCGGGCCTTGCGAAGCCCCGTGTACTGCGAGCGCTGCTACTCGCAGCTCAGAAGGACCGTGGAGCTAGCGGCGAATTCGGAGAGCTCTTCGCTGCACTGCGTCCGCTCGCAAGCGCTTCGTTCTTCGCCTCCTGCCGTCCGGCGAGAGCTGAACTCCGGCGGTCAGTTGCAGCTCTGCCCAACAGCGTGTTCTCAGTTCTGCGGGCAAGCACGCCCTCTTGCCTTGGGCCCCGGGAGCAAAGTCCCGAGCGAGCACTCGACTCAGTGCAATGCACCCGGAAGGGACGCTCTCGCTCGTCTTTCAAGGAGCGAGTCCTAACAGCAGAAGCAGCAGAGTCCACAAACTGCACGACGAGAAGGGACAACGTAGAACACGTCTCTGTCCTGGCACATTTTCGTGTGCGAAACTTCCCTCCGGCTCTTCGGGCCTTGCGAAGCCCCGTGTACTGCGAGCGCTGCTACTCGCAGCTCAGAAGGACCGTGGAGCTAGCGGCGAATTCGGAGAGCTCTTCGCTGCACTGCGCCGCTCGCAAGCGGCTTCGTTCTTCGCCTCCTGCCGTCCGGCGAGAGCTGAACTCCGGCGGTCAGTTGCAGCTCTGCCCAACAGCGTGTTCTCAGTTCTGCGGGCAAGCACGCCCTCTTGCCTTGCCCCCGGGAGCAAAGTCCCGAGCGAGCACTCGACTCAGTGCAATGCACCGGAAGACGCTCTCGCTCGTCTTTCAAGGAGCGAGTCCTAACAGCAGAAGCAGCAGAGGCACAAACTGCACGACGAGAAGGGACAACGTAGAACACGTCTCTGTCCTGGCACATTTTCGTGTGCGAAACTTCCCTCCGGCTCTTCGGGCTTGCGAAGCCCCGTGTACTGCGAGCGCTGCTACTCGCAGCTCAGAAGGACCGTGAGCTAGCGGCGAATTCGGAGAGCTCTTCGCTGCACTGCGCCGCTCGCAAGCGGCTTCGTTCTTCGCCTCCTGCCGTCCGGCGAGAGCTGAACTCCGGCGGTCAGTTGCAGCTCTGCCCAACAGCGTGTTCTCAGTTCTGCGGGCAAGCACGCCCTCTTGCTTGGCCCCGGGAGCAAAGTCCCGAGCGAGCACTCGACTCAGTGCAATGCACCCGGAAGGACGCTCTCGCTCGTCTTTCAAGGAGCGAGTCCTAACAGCAGAAGCAGCAGAGGCACAAACTGCACGACGAGAAGGACAACGTAGAACACGTCTCTGTCCTGGCACATTTTCGTGTGCGAAACTTCCCTCCGGGTCTTCGGGCCTTGCGAAGCCCCGTGTACTGCGAGCGCTGCTACTCGCAGCTCAGAAGGACCGTGGAGCTAGCGGCGAATTCGGAGAGCTCTTCGCTGCACTGCGCCGCTCGCAAGCGGCTTCGTTCTTCGCCTCCTGCCGTTCCGGCGAGAGCTGAACTCCGGCGGTCAGTTGCAGCTCTGCCCAACAGCGTGTTCTCAGTTCTGCGGGCAAGCACGCCCTCTTGCCTTGGCCCCGGGAGCAAAGTCCCGAGCGAGCACTCGACTCAGTGCAATGCACCCGGAAGGACGCTCTCGCTGTCTTTCAAGGAGCGAGTCCTAACAGCAGAAGCAGCAGAGGCACAAACTGCACGACGAGAAGGGACAACGTAGAACACGTCTCTGTCCTGGCACATTTTCGTGTGCGAAACTTCCCTCCGGCTCTTCGGGCCTTGCGAAGCCCCGTGTACTGCGAGCGCTGCTACTCGCAGCTCAGAAGGACCGTGGAGCTAGCGGCGAATTCGGAGAGCTCTTCGCTGCACTGCGCCGCTCGCAAGCGGCTTCGTTCTTCGCCTCCTGCCGTCCGGCGAGAGCTGAACTCCGGCGGTCAGTTGCAGCTCTGCCCAACAGCGTGTTCTCAGTTCTGCGGGCAAGCACGCCCTCTTGCCTTGGCCCCGGGAGCAAAGTCCCGAGCGAGCACTCGACTCAGTGCAATGCACCCGGAAGGACGCTCTCGCTCGTCTTTCAAGGAGCGAGTCCTAACAGCAGAAGCAGCAGAGGCACAAACTGCACGACGAGAAGGGACAACGTAGAACACGTCTCTGTCCTGGCACATTTTCGTGTGCGAAACTTCCCTCCGGCTCTTCGGGCCTTGCGAAGCCCCGTGTACTGCGAGCGCTGCTACTCGCAGCTCAGAAGGACCGTGGAGCTAGCGGCGAATTCGGAGAGCTCTTCGCTGCACTGCGCCGCTCGCAAGCGGCTTCGTTCTTCGCCTCCTGCCGTCCGGCGAGAGCTGAACTCCGGCGGTCAGTTGCAGCTCTGCCCAACAGCGTGTTCTCAGTTCTGCGGGCAAGCACGCCCTCTTGCCTTGGCCCCGGAGCAAAGTCCCGAGCGAGCACTCGACTCAGTGCAATGCACCCGGAAGGACGCTCTCGCTCGTCTTTCAAGGAGCGAGTCCTAACAGCAGAAGCAGCAGAGGCACAAACTGCACGACGAGAAGGGACAACGTAGAACACGTCTCTGTCCTGGCACATTTTCGTGTGCGAAACTTCCCTCCGGCTCTTCGGGCCTTGCGAAGCCCCGTGTACTGCGAGCGCTGCTACTCGCAGCTCAGAAGGACCGTGGAGCTAGCGGCGAATTCGGAGAGCTCTTCGCTGCACTGCGCCGCTCGCAAGCGGCTTCGTTCTTCGCCTCCTGCCGTCCGGCGAGAGCTGAACTCCGGCGGTCAGTTGCAGCTCTGCCCAACAGCGTGTTCTCAGTTCTGCGGGCAAGCACGCCCTCTTGCCTTGGCCCGGGAGCAAAGTCCCGAGCGAGCACTCGACTCAGTGCAATGCACCCGGAAGGACGCTCTCGCTCGTCTTTCAAGGAGCGAGTCCTAACAGCAGAAGCAGCAGAGGCACAAACTGCACGACGAGAAGGGACAACGTAGAACACGTCTCTGTCCTGGCACATTTTCGTGTGCGAAACTTCCCTCCGGCTCTTCGGGCCTTGCGAAGCCCCGTGTACTGCGAGCGCTGCTACTCGCAGCTCAGAAGGACCGTGGAGCTAGCGGCGAATTCGGAGAGCTCTTCGCTGCACTGCGCCGCTCGCAAGCGGCTTCGTTCTTCGCCTCCTGCCGTCCGGCGAGAGCTGAACTCCGGCGGTCAGTTGCAGCTCTGCCCAACAGCGTGTTCTCAGTTCTGCGGGCAAGCACGCCCTCTTGCCTTGGCCCCGGGAGCAAAGTCCCGAGCGAGCACTCGACTCAGTGCAATGCACCCGGAAGGACGCTCTCGCTCGTCTTTCAAGGAGCGAGTCCTAACAGCAGAAGCAGCAGAGGCACAAACTGCACGACGAGAAGGGACAACGTAGAACACGTCTCTGTCCTGGCACATTTTCGTGTGCGAAACTTCCCTCCGGCTCTTCGGGCCTTGCGAAGCCCCGTGTACTGCGAGCGCTGCTACTCGCAGCTCAGAAGGACCGTGGAGCTAGCGGCGAATTCGGAGAGCTCTTCGCTGCACTGCGCCGCTCGCAAGCGGCTTCGTTCTTCGCCTCCTCGTCCGGCGAGAGCTGAACTCCGGCGGTCAGTTGCAGCTCTGCCCAACAGCGTGTTCTCAGTTCTGCGGGCAAGCACGCCCTCTTGCCTTGGCCCCGGGAGCAAAGTCCCGAGCGAGCACTCGACTCAGTGCAATGCACCCGGAAGGACGCTCTCGCTCGTCTTTCAAGGAGCGAGTCCTAACAGCAGAAGCAGCAGAGGCACAAACTGCACGACGAGAAGGGACAACGTAGAACACGTCTCTGTCCTGGCACATTTTCGTGTGCGAAACTTCCCTCCGGCTCTTCGGGCCTTGCGAAGCCCCGTGTACTGCGAGCGCTGCTACTCGCAGCTCAGAAGGACCGTGGAGCTAGCGGCGAATTCGGAGAGCTCTTCGCTGCACTGCGCCGCTCGCAAGCGGCTTCGTTCTTCGCCTCCGTGCCGTCCGGCGAGAGCTGAACTCCGGCGGTCAGTTGCAGCTCTGCCCAACAGCGTGTTCTCAGTTCTGCGGGCAAGCACGCCCTCTTGCCTTGGCCCCGGGAGCAAAGTCCCGAGCGAGCACTCGACTCAGTGCAATGCACCCGGAAGGACGCTCTCGCTCGTCTTTCAAGGAGCGAGTCCTAACAGCAGAAGCAGCAGAGGCACAAACTGCACGACGAGAAGGGACAACGTAGAACACGTCTCTGTCCTGGCACATTTTCGTGTGCGAAACTTCCCTCCGGCTCTTCGGGCCTTGCGAAGCCCCGTGTACTGCGAGCGCTGCTACTCGCAGCTCAGAAGGACCGTGGAGCTAGCGGCGAATTCGGAGAGCTCTTCGCTGCACTGCGCCGCTCGCAAGCGGCTTCGTTCTTCGCCTCCTGCCGTCCGGCGAGAGCTGAACTCCGGCGGTCAGTTGCAGCTCTGCCCAACAGCGTGTTCTCAGTTCTGCGGGCAAGCACGCCCTCTTGCCTTGGCCCCGGGAGCAAAGTCCCGAGCGAGCACTCGACTCAGTGCAATGCACCCGGAAGGACGCTCTCGCTCGTCTTTCAAGGAGCGAGTCCTAACAGCAGAAGCAGCAGAGGCACAAACTGCACGACGAGAAGGGACAACGTAGAACACGTCTCTGTCCTGGCACATTTTCGTGTGCGAAACTTCCCTCCGGCTCTTCGGGCCTTGCGAAGCCCCGTGTACTGCGAGCGCTGCTACTCGCAGCTCAGAAGGACCGTGGAGCTAGCGGCGAATTCGGAGAGCTCTTCGCTGCACTGCGCCGCTCGCAAGCGGCTTCGTTCTTCGCCTCCTGCCGTCCGGCGAGAGCTGAACTCCGGCGGTCAGTTGCAGCTCTGCCCAACAGCGTGTTCTCAGTTCTGCGGGCAAGCACGCCCTCTTGCCTTGGCCCCGGGAGCAAAGTCCCGAGCGAGCACTCGACTCAGTGCAATGCACCCGGAAGGACGCTCTCGCTCGTCTTTCAAGGAGCGAGTCCTAACAGCAGAAGCAGCAGAGGCACAAACTGCACGACGAGAAGGGACAACGTAGAACACGTCTCTGTCCTGGCACATTTTCGTGTGCGAAACTTCCCTCCGGCTCTTCGGGCCTTGCGAAGCCCCGTGTACTGCGAGCGCTGCTACTCGCAGCTCAGAAGGACCGTGGAGCTAGCGGCGAATTCGGAGAGCTCTTCGCTGCACTGCGCCGCTCGCAAGCGGCTTCGTTCTTCGCCTCCTGCCGTCCGGCGAGAGCTGAACTCCGGCGGTCAGTTGCAGCTCTGCCCAACAGCGTGTTCTCAGTTCTGCGGGCAAGCACGCCCTCTTGCCTTGGCCCCGGGAGCAAAGTCCCGAGCGAGCACTCGACTCAGTGCAATGCACCCGGAAGGACGCTCTCGCTCGTCTTTCAAGGAGCGAGTCCTAACAGCAGAAGCAGCAGAGGCACAAACTGCACGACGAGAAGGGACAACGTAGAACACGTCTCTGTCCTGGCACATTTTCGTGTGCGAAACTTCCCTCCGGCTCTTCGGGCCTTGCGAAGCCCCGTGTACTGCGAGCGCTGCTACTCGCAGCTCAGAAGGACCGTGGAGCTAGCGGCGAATTCGGAGAGCTCTTCGCTGCACTGCGCCGCTCGCAAGCGGCTTCGTTCTTCGCCTCCTGCCGTCCGGCGAGAGCTGAACTCCGGCGGTCAGTTGCAGCTCTGCCCAACAGCGTGTTCTCAGTTCTGCGGGCAAGCACGCCCTCTTGCCTTGGCCCCGGGAGCAAAGTCCCGAGCGAGCACTCGACTCAGTGCAATGCACCCGGAAGGACGCTCTCGCTCGTCTTTCAAGGAGCGAGTCCTAACAGCAGAAGCAGCAGAGGCACAAACTGCACGACGAGAAGGGACAACGTAGAACACGTCTCTGTCCTGGCACATTTTCGTGTGCGAAACTTCCCTCCGGCTCTTCGGGCCTTGCGAAGCCCCGTGTACTGCGAGCGCTGCTACTCGCAGCTCAGAAGGACCGTGGAGCTAGCGGCGAATTCGGAGAGCTCTTCGCTGCACTGCGCCGCTCGCAAGCGGCTTCGTTCTTCGCCTCCTGCCGTCCGGCGAGAGCTGAACTCCGGCGGTCAGTTGCAGCTCTGCCCAACAGCGTGTTCTCAGTTCTGCGGGCAAGCACGCCCTCTTGCCTTGGCCCCGGGAGCAAAGTCCCGAGCGAGCACTCGACTCAGTGCAATGCACCCGGAAGGACGCTCTCGCTCGTCTTTCAAGGAGCGAGTCCTAACAGCAGAAGCAGCAGAGGCACAAACTGCACGACGAGAAGGGACAACGTAGAACACGTCTCTGTCCTGGCACATTTTCGTGTGCGAAACTTCCCTCCGGCTCTTCGGGCCTTGCGAAGCCCCGTGTACTGCGAGCGCTGCTACTCGCAGCTCAGAAGGACCGTGGAGCTAGCGGCGAATTCGGAGAGCTCTTCGCTGCACTGCGCCGCTCGCAAGCGGCTTCGTTCTTCGCCTCCTGCCGTCCGGCGAGAGCTGAACTCCGGCGGTCAGTTGCAGCTCTGCCCAACAGCGTGTTCTCAGTTCTGCGGGCAAGCACGCCCTCTTGCCTTGGCCCCGGGAGCAAAGTCCCGAGCGAGCACTCGACTCAGTGCAATGCACCCGGAAGGACGCTCTCGCTCGTCTTTCAAGGAGCGAGTCCTAACAGCAGAAGCAGCAGAGGCACAAACTGCACGACGAGAAGGGACAACGTAGAACACGTCTCTGTCCTGGCACATTTTCGTGTGCGAAACTTCCCTCCGGCTCTTCGGGCCTTGCGAAGCCCCGTGTACTGCGAGCGCTGCTACTCGCAGCTCAGAAGGACCGTGGAGCTAGCGGCGAATTCGGAGAGCTCTTCGCTGCACTGCGCCGCTCGCAAGCGGCTTCGTTCTTCGCCTCCTGCCGTCCGGCGAGAGCTGAACTCCGGCGGTCAGTTGCAGCTCTGCCCAACAGCGTGTTCTCAGTTCTGCGGGCAAGCACGCCCTCTTGCCTTGGCCCCGGGAGCAAAGTCCCGAGCGAGCACTCGACTCAGTGCAATGCACCCGGAAGGACGCTCTCGCTCGTCTTTCAAGGAGCGAGTCCTAACAGCAGAAGCAGCAGAGGCACAAACTGCACGACGAGAAGGGACAACGTAGAACACGTCTCTGTCCTGGCACATTTTCGTGTGCGAAACTTCCCTCCGGCTCTTCGGGCCTTGCGAAGCCCCGTGTACTGCGAGCGCTGCTACTCGCAGCTCAGAAGGACCGTGGAGCTAGCGGCGAATTCGGAGAGCTCTTCGCTGCACTGCGCCGCTCGCAAGCGGCTTCGTTCTTCGCCTCCTGCCGTCCGGCGAGAGCTGAACTCCGGCGGTCAGTTGCAGCTCTGCCCAACAGCGTGTTCTCAGTTCTGCGGGCAAGCACGCCCTCTTGCCTTGGCCCCGGGAGCAAAGTCCCGAGCGAGCACTCGACTCAGTGCAATGCACCCGGAAGGACGCTCTCGCTCGTCTTTCAAGGAGCGAGTCCTAACAGCAGAAGCAGCAGAGGCACAAACTGCACGACGAGAAGGGACAACGTAGAACACGTCTCTGTCCTGGCACATTTTCGTGTGCGAAACTTCCCTCCGGCTCTTCGGGCCTTGCGAAGCCCCGTGTACTGCGAGCGCTGCTACTCGCAGCTCAGAAGGACCGTGGAGCTAGCGGCGAATTCGGAGAGCTCTTCGCTGCACTGCGCCGCTCGCAAGCGGCTTCGTTCTTCGCCTCCTGCCGTCCGGCGAGAGCTGAACTCCGGCGGTCAGTTGCAGCTCTGCCCAACAGCGTGTTCTCAGTTCTGCGGGCAAGCACGCCCTCTTGCCTTGGCCCCGGGAGCAAAGTCCCGAGCGAGCACTCGACTCAGTGCAATGCACCCGGAAGGACGCTCTCGCTCGTCTTTCAAGGAGCGAGTCCTAACAGCAGAAGCAGCAGAGGCACAAACTGCACGACGAGAAGGGACAACGTAGAACACGTCTCTGTCCTGGCACATTTTCGTGTGCGAAACTTCCCTCCGGCTCTTCGGGCCTTGCGAAGCCCCGTGTACTGCGAGCGCTGCTACTCGCAGCTCAGAAGGACCGTGGAGCTAGCGGCGAATTCGGAGAGCTCTTCGCTGCACTGCGCCGCTCGCAAGCGGCTTCGTTCTTCGCCTCCTGCCGTCCGGCGAGAGCTGAACTCCGGCGGTCAGTTGCAGCTCTGCCCAACAGCGTGTTCTCAGTTCTGCGGGCAAGCACGCCCTCTTGCCTTGGCCCCGGGAGCAAAGTCCCGAGCGAGCACTCGACTCAGTGCAATGCACCCGGAAGGACGCTCTCGCTCGTCTTTCAAGGAGCGAGTCCTAACAGCAGAAGCAGCAGAGGCACAAACTGCACGACGAGAAGGGACAACGTAGAACACGTCTCTGTCCTGGCACATTTTCGTGTGCGAAACTTCCCTCCGGCTCTTCGGGCCTTGCGAAGCTCCGTGTACTGCGAGCGCTGCTACTCGCAGCTCAGAAGGACCGTGGAGCTAGCGGCGAATTCGGAGAGCTCTTCGCTGCACTGCGCCGCTCGCAAGCGGCTTCGTTCTTCGCCTCCTGCCGTCCGGCGAGAGCTGAACTCCGGCGGTCAGTTGCAGCTCTGCCCAACAGCGTGTTCTCAGTTCTGCGGGCAAGCACGCCCTCTTGCCTTGGCCCCGGGAGCAAAGTCCCGAGCGAGCACTCGACTCAGTGCAATGCACCCGGAAGGACGCTCTCGCTCGTCTTTCAAGGAGCGAGTCCTAACAGCAGAAGCAGCAGAGGCACAAACTGCACGACGAGAAGGGACAACGTAGAACACGTCTCTGTCCTGGCACATTTTCGTGTGCGATACTTCCCTCCGGCTCTTCGGGCCTTGCGAAGCCCCGTGTACTGCGAGCGCTGCTACTCGCAGCTCAGAAGGACCGTGGAGCTAGCGGCGAATTCGGAGAGCTCTTCGCTGCACTGCGCCGCTCGCAAGCGGCTTCGTTCTTCGCCTCCTGCCGTCCGGCGAGAGCTGAACTCCGGCGGTCAGTTGCAGCTCTGCCCAACAGCGTGTTCTCAATTCTGCGGGCAAGCACGCCCTCTTGCCTTGGCCCCGGGAGCAAAGTCCCGAGCGAGCACTCGACTCAGTGCAATGCACCCGGAAGGACGCTCTCGCTCGTCTTTCAAGGAGCGAGTCCTAACAGCAGAAGCAGCAGAGGCACAAACTGCACGACGAGAAGGGACAACGTAGAACACGTCTCTGTCCTGGCACATTTTCGTGTGCGAAACTTCCCTCCGGCTCTTCGGGCCTTGCGAAGCCCCGTGTACTGCGAGCGCTGCTACTCGCAGCTCAGAAGGACCGTGGAGCTAGCGGCGAATTCGGAGAGCTCTTCGCTGCACTGCGCCGCTCGCAAGCGGCTTCGTTCTTCGCCTCCTGCCGTCCGGCGAGAGCTGAACTCCGGCGGTCAGTTGCAGCTCTGCCCAACAGCGTGTTCTCAGTTCTGCGGGCAAGCACGCCCTCTTGCCTTGGCCCCGGGAGCAAAGTCCCGAGCGAGCACTCGACTCAGTGCAATGCACCCGGAAGGACGCTCTCGCTCGTCTTTCAAGGAGCGAGTCCTAACAGCAGAAGCAGCAGAGGCACAAACTGCACGACGAGAAGGGACAACGTAGAACACGTCTCTGTCCTGGCACATTTTCGTGTGCGAAACTTCCCTCCGGCTCTTCGGGCCTTGCGAAGCCCCGTGTACTGCGAGCGCTGCTACTCGCAGCTCAGAAGGACCGTGGAGCTAGCGGCGAATTCGGAGAGCTCTTCGCTGCACTGCGCCGCTCGCAAGCGGCTTCGTTCTTCGCCTCCTGCCGTCCGGCGAGAGCTGAACTCCGGCGGTCAGTTGCAGCTCTGCCCAACAGCGTGTTCTCAGTTCTGCGGGCAAGCACGCCCTCTTGCCTTGGCCCCGGGAGCAAAGTCCCGAGCGAGCACTCGACTCAGTGCAATGCACCCGGAAGGACGCTCTCGCTCGTCTTTCAAGGAGCGAGTCCTAACAGCAGAAGCAGCAGAGGCACAAACTGCACGACGAGAAGGGACAACGTAGAACACGTCTCTGTCCTGGCACATTTTCGTGTGCGATACTTCCCTCCGGGTCTTCGGGCCTTGCGAAGCCCCGTGTACTGCGAGCGCTGCTACTCGCAGCTCAGAAGGACCGTGGAGCTAGCGGCGAATTCGGAGAGCTCTTCGCTGCACTGCGCCGCTCGCAAGCGGCTTCGTTCTACGCCTCCTGCCGTCCGGCGAGAGCTGAACTCCGGCGGTCAGTTGCAGCTCTGCCCAACAGCGTGTTCTCAGTTCTGCGGGCAAGCACGCCCTCTTGCCTTGGCCCCGGGAGCAAAGTCCCGAGCGAGCACTCGACTCAGTGCAATGCACCCGGAAGGACGCTCTCGCTCGTCTTTCAAGGAGCGAGTCCTAACAGCAGAAGCAGCAGAGGCACAAACTGCACGACGAGAAGGGACAACGTAGAACACGTCTCTGTCCTGGCACATTTTCGTGTGCGATACTTCCCTCCGGGTCTTCGGGCCTTGCGAAGCTCCGTGTACTGCGAGCGCTGCTACTCGCAGCTCAGAAGGACCGTGGAGCTAGCGGCGAATTCGGAGAGCTCTTCGCTGCACTGCGCCGCTCGCAAGCGGCTTCGTTCTTCGCCTCCTGCCGTCCGGCGACAGCTGAACTCCGGCGGTCAGTTGCAGCTCTGCCCAACAGCGTGTTCTCAGTTCTGCGGGCAAGCACGCCCTCTTGCCTTGGCCCCGGGAGCAAAGTCCCGAGCGAGCACTCGACTCAGTGCAATGCACCCGGAAGGACGCTCTCGCTCGTCTTTCAAGGAGCGAGTCCTAACAGCAGAAGCAGCAGAGGCACAAACTGCACGACGAGAAGGGACAACGTAGAACACGTCTCTGTCCTGGCACATTTTCGTGTGCGATACTTCCCTCCGGGTCTTCGGGCCTTGCGAAGCTCCGTGTACTGCGAGCGCTGCTACTCGCAGCTCAGAAGGACCGTGGAGCTAGCGGCGAATTCGGAGAGCTCTTCGCTGCACTGCGCCGCTCGCAAGCGGCTTCGTTCTTCGCCTCCTGCCGTCCGGCGACAGCTGAACTCCGGCGGTCAGTTGCAGCTCTGCCCAACAGCGTGTTCTCAGTTCTGCGGGCAAGCACGCCCTCTTGCCTTGGCCCCGGGAGCAAAGTCCCGAGCGAGCACTCGACTCAGTGCAATGCACCCGGAAGGACGCTCTCGCTCGTCTTTCAAGGAGCGAGTCCTAACAGCAGAAGCAGCAGAGGCACAAACTGCACGACGAGAAGGGACAACGTAGAACACGTCTCTGTCCTGGCACATTTTCGTGTGCGATACTTCCCTCCGGGTCTTCGGGCCTTGCGAAGCCCCGTGTACTGCGAGCGCTGCTACTCGCAGCTCAGAAGGACCGTGGAGCTAGCGGCGAATTCGGAGAGCTCTTCGCTGCACTGCGCCGCTCGCAAGCGGCTTCGTTCTTCGCCTCCTGCCGTCCGGCGAGAGCTGAACTCCGGCGGTCAGTTGCAGCTCTGCCCAACAGCGTGTTCTCAGTTCTGCGGGCAAGCACGCCCTCTTGCCTTGGCCCCGGGAGCAAAGTCCCGAGCGAGCACTCGACTCAGTGCAATGCACCCGGAAGGACGCTCTCGCTCGTCTTTCAAGGAGCGAGTCCTAACAGCAGAAGCAGCAGAGGCACAAACTGCATGACGAGAAGGGACAACGTAGAACACGTCTCTGTCCTGGCACATTTTCGTGTGCGAAACTTCCCTCCGGCTCTTCGGGCCTTGCGAAGCCCCGTGTACTGCGAGCGCTGCTACTCGCAGCTCAGAAGGACCGTGGAGCTAGCGGCGAATTCGGAGAGCTCTTCGCTGCACTGCGCCGCTCGCAAGCGGCTTCGTTCTACGCCTCCTGCCGTCCGGCGAGAGCTGAACTCCGGCGGTCAGTTGCAGCTCTGCCCAACAGCGTGTTCTCAGTTCTGCGGGCAAGCACGCCCTCTTGCCTTGGCCCCGGGAGCAAAGTCCCGAGCGAGCACTCGACTCAGTGCAATGCACCCGGAAGGACGCTCTCGCTCGTCTTTCAAGGAGCGATTCCTAACAGCAGAAGCAGCAGAGGCACAAATTGCATGACGAGAAGGGACAACGTAGAACACGTCTCTGTCCTGGCACATTTTCGTGTGCGATACTTCCCTCCGGGTCTTCGGGCCTTGCGAAGCCCTGTGTACTGCGAGCGCTGCTACTCGCAGCTCAGAAGGACCGTGGAGCTAGCGGCGAATTCGGAGAGCTCTTCGCTGCACTGCGCCGCTCGCAAGCGGCTTCGTTCTACGCCTCCTGCCGTCCGGCGAGAGCTGAACTCCGGCGGTCAGTTGCAGCTCTGCCCAACAGCGTGTTCTCAGTTCTGCGGGCAAGCACGCCCTCTTGCCTTGGCCCCGGGAGCAAAGTCCCGAGCGAGCACTCGACTCAGTGCAATGCACCCGGAAGGACGCTCTCGCTCGTCTTTCAAGGAGCGAGTCCTAACAGCAGAAGCAGCAGAGGCACAAACTGCACGACGAGAAGGGACAACGTAGAACACGTCTCTGTCCTGGCACATTTTCGTGTGCGATACTTCCCTCCGGGTCTTCGGGCCTTGCGAAGCTCCGTGTACTGCGAGCGCTGCTACTCGCAGCTCAGAAGGACCGTGGAGCTAGCGGCGAATTCGGAGAGCTCTTCGCTGCACTGCGCCGCTCGCAAGCGGCTTCGTTCTTCGCCTCCTGCCGTCCGGCGAGAGCTGAACTCCGGCGGTCAGTTGCAGCTCTGCCCAACAGCGTGTTCTCAGTTCTGCGGGCAAGCACGCCCTCTTGCCTTGGCCCCGGGAGCAAAGTCCCGAGCGAGCACTCGACTCAGTGCAATGCACCCGGAAGGACGCTCTCGCTCGTCTTTCAAGGAGAGAGTCCTAACAGCAGAAGCAGCAGAGGCACAAACTGCACGACGAGAAGGGACAACGTAGAACACGTCTCTGTCCTGGCACATTTTCGTGTGCGATACTTCCCTCCGGGTCTTCGGGCCTTGCGAAGCTCCGTGTACTGCGAGCGCTGCTACTCGCAGCTCAGAAGGACCGTGGAGCTAGCGGCGAATTCGGAGAGCTCTTCGCTGCACTGCGCCGCTCGCAAGCGGCTTCGTTCTTCGCCTCCTGCCGTCCGGCGAGAGCTGAACTCCGGCGGTCAGTTGCAGCTCTGCCCAACAGCGTGTTCTCAGTTCTGCGGGCAAGCACGCCCTCTTGCCTTGGCCCCGGGAGCAAAGTCCCGAGCGAGCACTCGACTCAGTGCAATGCACCCGGAAGGACGCTCTCGCTCGTCTTTCAAGGAGCGAGTCCTAACAGCAGAAGCAGCAGAGGCACAAACTGCACGACGAGAAGGGACAACGTAGAACACGTCTCTGTCCTGGCACATTTTCGTGTGCGAAACTTCCCTCCGGGTCTTCGGGCCTTGCGAAGCTCCGTGTACTGCGAGCGCTGCTACTCGCAGCTCAGAAGGACCGTGGAGCTAGCGGCGAATTCGGAGAGCTCTTCGCTGCACTGCGCCGCTCGCAAGCGGCTTCGTTCTTCGCCTCCTGCCGTCCGGCGAGAGCTGAACTCCGGCGGTCAGTTGCAGCTCTGCCCAACAGCGTGTTCTCAGTTCTGCGGGCAAGCACGCCCTCTTGCCTTGGCCCCGGGAGCAAAGTCCCGAGCGAGCACTCGACTCAGTGCAATGCACCCGGAAGGACGCTCTCGCTCGTCTTTCAAGGAGCGAGTCCTAACAGCAGAAGCAGCAGAGGCACAAACTGCACGACGAGAAGGGACAACGTAGAACACGTCTCTGTCCTGGCACATTTTCGTGTGCGAAACTTCCCTCCGGGTCTTCGGGCCTTGCGAAGCTCCGTGTACTGCGAGCGCTGCTACTCGCAGCTCAGAAGGACCGTGGAGCTAGCGGCGAATTCGGAGAGCTCTTCGCTGCACTGCGCCGCTCGCAAGCGGCTTCGTTCTTCGCCTCCTGCCGTCCGGCGAGAGCTGAACTCCGGCGGTCAGTTGCAGCTCTGCCCAACAGCGTGTTCTCAGTTCTGCGGGCAAGCACGCCCTCTTGCCTTGGCCCCGGGAGCAAAGTCCCGAGCGAGCACTCGACTCAGTGCAATGCACCCGGAAGGACGCTCTCGCTCGTCTTTCAAGGAGCGAGTCCTAACAGCAGAAGCAGCAGAGGCACAAACTGCACGACGAGAAGGGACAACGTAGAACACGTCTCTGTCCTGGCACATTTTCGTGTGCGATACTTCCCTCCGGGTCTTCGGGCCTTGCGAAGCTCCGTGTACTGCGAGCGCTGCTACTCGCAGCTCAGAAGGACCGTGGAGCTAGCGGCGAATTCGGAGAGCTCTTCGCTGCACTGCGCCGCTCGCAAGCGGCTTCGTTCTTCGCCTCCTGCCGTCCGGCGAGAGCTGAACTCCGGCGGTCAGTTGCAGCTCTGCCCAACAGCGTGTTCTCAGTTCTGCGGGCAAGCACGCCCTCTTGCCTTGGCCCCGGGAGCAAAGTCCCGAGCGAGCACTCGACTCAGTGCAATGCACCCGGAAGGACGCTCTCGCTCGTCTTTCAAGGAGCGAGTCCTAACAGCAGAAGCAGCAGAGGCACAAACTGCACGACGAGAAGGGACAACGTAGAACACGTCTCTGTCCTGGCACATTTTCGTGTGCGAAACTTCCCTCCGGGTCTTCGGGCCTTGCGAAGCTCCGTGTACTGCGAGCGCTGCTACTCGCAGCTCAGAAGGACCGTGGAGCTAGCGGCGAATTCGGAGAGCTCTTCGCTGCACTGCGCCGCTCGCAAGCGGCTTCGTTCTTCGCCTCCTGCCGTCCGGCGAGAGCTGAACTCCGGCGGTCAGTTGCAGCTCTGCCCAACAGCGTGTTCTCAGTTCTGCGGGCAAGCACGCCCTCTTGCCTTGGCCCCGGGAGCAAAGTCCCGAGCGAGCACTCGACTCAGTGCAATGCACCCGGAAGGACGCTCTCGCTCGTCTTTCAAGGAGCGAGTCCTAACAGCAGAAGCAGCAGAGGCACAAACTGCACGACGAGAAGGGACAACGTAGAACACGTCTCTGTCCTGGCACATTTTCGTGTGCGAAACTTCCCTCCGGCTCTTCGGGCCTTGCGAAGCTCCGTGTACTGCGAGCGCTGCTACTCGCAGCTCAGAAGGACCGTGGAGCTAGCGGCGAATTCGGAGAGCTCTTCGCTGCACTGCGCCGCTCGCAAGCGGCTTCGTTCTTCGCCTCCTGCCGTCCGGCGAGAGCTGAACTCCGGCGGTCAGTTGCAGCTCTGCCCAACAGCGTGTTCTCAGTTCTGCGGGCAAGCACGCCCTCTTGCCTTGGCCCCGGGAGCAAAGTCCCGAGCGAGCACTCGACTCAGTGCAATGCACCCGGAAGGACGCTCTCGCTCGTCTTTCAAGGAGCGAGTCCTAACAGCAGAAGCAGCAGAGGCACAAACTGCACGACGAGAAGGGACAACGTAGAACACGTCTCTGTCCTGGCACATTTTCGTGTGCGAAACTTCCCTCCGGGTCTTCGGGCCTTGCGAAGCTCCGTGTACTGCGAGCGCTGCTACTCGCAGCTCAGAAGGACCGTGGAGCTAGCGGCGAATTCGGAGAGCTCTTCGCTGCACTGCGCCGCTCGCAAGCGGCTTCGTTCTTCGCCTCCTGCCGTCCGGCGAGAGCTGAACTCCGGCGGTCAGTTGCAGCTCTGCCCAACAGCGTGTTCTCAGTTCTGCGGGCAAGCACGCCCTCTTGCCTTGGCCCCGGGAGCAAAGTCCCGAGCGAGCACTCGACTCAGTGCAATGCACCCGGAAGGACGCTCTCGCTCGTCTTTCAAGGAGCGAGTCCTAACAGCAGAAGCAGCAGAGGCACAAACTGCACGACGAGAAGGGACAACGTAGAACACGTCTCTGTCCTGGCACATTTTCGTGTGCGAAACTTCCCTCCGGGTCTTCGGGCCTTGCGAAGCTCCGTGTACTGCGAGCGCTGCTACTCGCAGCTCAGAAGGACCGTGGAGCTAGCGGCGAATTCGGAGAGCTCTTCGCTGCACTGCGCCGCTCGCAAGCGGCTTCGTTCTTCGCCTCCTGCCGTCCGGCGAGAGCTGAACTCCGGCGGTCAGTTGCAGCTCTGCCCAACAGCGTGTTCTCAGTTCTGCGGGCAAGCACGCCCTCTTGCCTTGGCCCCGGGAGCAAAGTCCCGAGCGAGCACTCGACTCAGTGCAATGCACCCGGAAGGACGCTCTCGCTCGTCTTTCAAGGAGCGAGTCCTAACAGCAGAAGCAGCAGAGGCACAAACTGCACGACGAGAAGGGACAACGTAGAACACGTCTCTGTCCTGGCACATTTTCGTGTGCGAAACTTCCCTCCGGGTCTTCGGGCCTTGCGAAGCTCCGTGTACTGCGAGCGCTGCTACTCGCAGCTCAGAAGGACCGTGGAGCTAGCGGCGAATTCGGAGAGCTCTTCGCTGCACTGCGCCGCTCGCAAGCGGCTTCGTTCTTCGCCTCCTGCCGTCCGGCGAGAGCTGAACTCCGGCGGTCAGTTGCAGCTCTGCCCAACAGCGTGTTCTCAGTTCTGCGGGCAAGCACGCCCTCTTGCCTTGGCCCCGGGAGCAAAGTCCCGAGCGAGCACTCGACTCAGTGCAATGCACCCGGAAGGACGCTCTCGCTCGTCTTTCAAGGAGCGAGTCCTAACAGCAGAAGCAGCAGAGGCACAAACTGCACGACGAGAAGGGACAACGTAGAACACGTCTCTGTCCTGGCACATTTTCGTGTGCGATACTTCCCTCCGGGTCTTCGGGCCTTGCGAAGCTCCGTGTACTGCGAGCGCTGCTACTCGCAGCTCAGAAGGACCGTGGAGCTAGCGGCGAATTCGGAGAGCTCTTCGCTGCACTGCGCCGCTCGCAAGCGGCTTCGTTCTTCGCCTCCTGCCGTCCGGCGAGAGCTGAACTCCGGCGGTCAGTTGCAGCTCTGCCCAACAGCGTGTTCTCAGTTCTGCGGGCAAGCACGCCCTCTTGCCTTGGCCCCGGGAGCAAAGTCCCGAGCGAGCACTCGACTCAGTGCAATGCACCCGGAAGGACGCTCTCGCTCGTCTTTCAAGGAGCGAGTCCTAACAGCAGAAGCAGCAGAGGCACAAACTGCACGACGAGAAGGGACAACGTAGAACACGTCTCTGTCCTGGCACATTTTCGTGTGCGATACTTCCCTCCGGGTCTTCGGGCCTTGCGAAGCTCCGTGTACTGCGAGCGCTGCTACTCGCAGCTCAGAAGGACCGTGGAGCTAGCGGCGAATTCGGAGAGCTCTTCGCTGCACTGCGCCGCTCGCAAGCGGCTTCGTTCTTCGCCTCCTGCCGTCCGGCGAGAGCTGAACTCCGGCGGTCAGTTGCAGCTCTGCCCAACAGCGTGTTCTCAGTTCTGCGGGCAAGCACGCCCTCTTGCCTTGGCCCCGGGAGCAAAGTCCCGAGCGAGCACTCGACTCAGTGCAATGCACCCGGAAGGACGCTCTCGCTCGTCTTTCAAGGAGCGAGTCCTAACAGCAGAAGCAGCAGAGGCACAAACTGCACGACGAGAAGGGACAACGTAGAACACGTCTCTGTCCTGGCACATTTTCGTGTGCGAAACTTCCCTCCGGGTCTTCGGGCCTTGCGAAGCTCCGTGTACTGCGAGCGCTGCTACTCGCAGCTCAGAAGGACCGTGGAGCTAGCGGCGAATTCGGAGAGCTCTTCGCTGCACTGCGCCGCTCGCAAGCGGCTTCGTTCTTCGCCTCCTGCCGTCCGGCGAGAGCTGAACTCCGGCGGTCAGTTGCAGCTCTGCCCAACAGCGTGTTCTCAGTTCTGCGGGCAAGCACGCCCTCTTGCCTTGGCCCCGGGAGCAAAGTCCCGAGCGAGCACTCGACTCAGTGCAATGCACCCGGAAGGACGCTCTCGCTCGTCTTTCAAGGAGCGAGTCCTAACAGCAGAAGCAGCAGAGGCACAAACTGCACGACGAGAAGGGACAACGTAGAACACGTCTCTGTCCTGGCACATTTTCGTGTGCGATACTTCCCTCCGGGTCTTCGGGCCTTGCGAAGCTCCGTGTACTGCGAGCGCTGCTACTCGCAGCTCAGAAGGACCGTGGAGCTAGCGGCGAATTCGGAGAGCTCTTCGCTGCACTGCGCCGCTCGCAAGCGGCTTCGTTCTTCGCCTCCTGCCGTCCGGCGAGAGCTGAACTCCGGCGGTCAGTTGCAGCTCTGCCCAACAGCGTGTTCTCAGTTCTGCGGGCAAGCACGCCCTCTTGCCTTGGCCCCGGGAGCAAAGTCCCGAGCGAGCACTCGACTCAGTGCAATGCACCCGGAAGGACGCTCTCGCTCGTCTTTCAAGGAGCGAGTCCTAACAGCAGAAGCAGCAGAGGCACAAACTGCACGACGAGAAGGGACAACGTAGAACACGTCTCTGTCCTGGCACATTTTCGTGTGCGAAACTTCCCTCCGGGTCTTCGGGCCTTGCGAAGCTCCGTGTACTGCGAGCGCTGCTACTCGCAGCTCAGAAGGACCGTGGAGCTAGCGGCGAATTCGGAGAGCTCTTCGCTGCACTGCGCCGCTCGCAAGCGGCTTCGTTCTTCGCCTCCTGCCGTCCGGCGAGAGCTGAACTCCGGCGGTCAGTTGCAGCTCTGCCCAACAGCGTGTTCTCAGTTCTGCGGGCAAGCACGCCCTCTTGCCTTGGCCCCGGGAGCAAAGTCCCGAGCGAGCACTCGACTCAGTGCAATGCACCCGGAAGGACGCTCTCGCTCGTCTTTCAAGGAGCGAGTCCTAACAGCAGAAGCAGCAGAGGCACAAACTGCACGACGAGAAGGGACAACGTAGAACACGTCTCTGTCCTGGCACATTTTCGTGTGCGAAACTTCCCTCCGGGTCTTCGGGCCTTGCGAAGCTCCGTGTACTGCGAGCGCTGCTACTCGCAGCTCAGAAGGACCGTGGAGCTAGCGGCGAATTCGGAGAGCTCTTCGCTGCACTGCGCCGCTCGCAAGCGGCTTCGTTCTTCGCCTCCTGCCGTCCGGCGAGAGCTGAACTCCGGCGGTCAGTTGCAGCTCTGCCCAACAGCGTGTTCTCAGTTCTGCGGGCAAGCACGCCCTCTTGCCTTGGCCCCGGGAGCAAAGTCCCGAGCGAGCACTCGACTCAGTGCAATGCACCCGGAAGGACGCTCTCGCTCGTCTTTCAAGGAGCGAGTCCTAACAGCAGAAGCAGCAGAGGCACAAACTGCACGACGAGAAGGGACAACGTAGAACACGTCTCTGTCCTGGCACATTTTCGTGTGCGATACTTCCCTCCGGGTCTTCGGGCCTTGCGAAGCTCCGTGTACTGCGAGCGCTGCTACTCGCAGCTCAGAAGGACCGTGGAGCTAGCGGCGAATTCGGAGAGCTCTTCGCTGCACTGCGCCGCTCGCAAGCGGCTTCGTTCTTCGCCTCCTGCCGTCCGGCGAGAGCTGAACTCCGGCGGTCAGTTGCAGCTCTGCCCAACAGCGTGTTCTCAGTTCTGCGGGCAAGCACGCCCTCTTGCCTTGGCCCCGGGAGCAAAGTCCCGAGCGAGCACTCGACTCAGTGCAATGCACCCGGAAGGACGCTCTCGCTCGTCTTTCAAGGAGCGAGTCCTAACAGCAGAAGCAGCAGAGGCACAAACTGCACGACGAGAAGGGACAACGTAGAACACGTCTCTGTCCTGGCACATTTTCGTGTGCGAAACTTCCCTCCGGGTCTTCGGGCCTTGCGAAGCTCCGTGTACTGCGAGCGCTGCTACTCGCAGCTCAGAAGGACCGTGGAGCTAGCGGCGAATTCGGAGAGCTCTTCGCTGCACTGCGCCGCTCGCAAGCGGCTTCGTTCTTCGCCTCCTGCCGTCCGGCGAGAGCTGAACTCCGGCGGTCAGTTGCAGCTCTGCCCAACAGCGTGTTCTCAGTTCTGCGGGCAAGCACGCCCTCTTGCCTTGGCCCCGGGAGCAAAGTCCCGAGCGAGCACTCGACTCAGTGCAATGCACCCGGAAGGACGCTCTCGCTCGTCTTTCAAGGAGCGAGTCCTAACAGCAGAAGCAGCAGAGGCACAAACTGCACGACGAGAAGGGACAACGTAGAACACGTCTCTGTCCTGGCACATTTTCGTGTGCGAAACTTCCCTCCGGGTCTTCGGGCCTTGCGAAGCTCCGTGTACTGCGAGCGCTGCTACTCGCAGCTCAGAAGGACCGTGGAGCTAGCGGCGAATTCGGAGAGCTCTTCGCTGCACTGCGCCGCTCGCAAGCGGCTTCGTTCTTCGCCTCCTGCCGTCCGGCGAGAGCTGAACTCCGGCGGTCAGTTGCAGCTCTGCCCAACAGCGTGTTCTCAGTTCTGCGGGCAAGCACGCCCTCTTGCCTTGGCCCCGGGAGCAAAGTCCCGAGCGAGCACTCGACTCAGTGCAATGCACCCGGAAGGACGCTCTCGCTCGTCTTTCAAGGAGCGAGTCCTAACAGCAGAAGCAGCAGAGGCACAAACTGCACGACGAGAAGGGACAACGTAGAACACGTCTCTGTCCTGGCACATTTTCGTGTGCGAAACTTCCCTCCGGGTCTTCGGGCCTTGCGAAGCTCCGTGTACTGCGAGCGCTGCTACTCGCAGCTCAGAAGGACCGTGGAGCTAGCGGCGAATTCGGAGAGCTCTTCGCTGCACTGCGCCGCTCGCAAGCGGCTTCGTTCTTCGCCTCCTGCCGTCCGGCGAGAGCTGAACTCCGGCGGTCAGTTGCAGCTCTGCCCAACAGCGTGTTCTCAGTTCTGCGGGCAAGCACGCCCTCTTGCCTTGGCCCCGGGAGCAAAGTCCCGAGCGAGCACTCGACTCAGTGCAATGCACCCGGAAGGACGCTCTCGCTCGTCTTTCAAGGAGCGAGTCCTAACAGCAGAAGCAGCAGAGGCACAAACTGCACGACGAGAAGGGACAACGTAGAACACGTCTCTGTCCTGGCACATTTTCGTGTGCGAAACTTCCCTCCGGGTCTTCGGGCCTTGCGAAGCTCCGTGTACTGCGAGCGCTGCTACTCGCAGCTCAGAAGGACCGTGGAGCTAGCGGCGAATTCGGAGAGCTCTTCGCTGCACTGCGCCGCTCGCAAGCGGCTTCGTTCTTCGCCTCCTGCCGTCCGGCGAGAGCTGAACTCCGGCGGTCAGTTGCAGCTCTGCCCAACAGCGTGTTCTCAGTTCTGCGGGCAAGCACGCCCTCTTGCCTTGGCCCCGGGAGCAAAGTCCCGAGCGAGCACTCGACTCAGTGCAATGCACCCGGAAGGACGCTCTCGCTCGTCTTTCAAGGAGCGAGTCCTAACAGCAGAAGCAGCAGAGGCACAAACTGCACGACGAGAAGGGACAACGTAGAACACGTCTCTGTCCTGGCACATTTTCGTGTGCGAAACTTCCCTCCGGGTCTTCGGGCCTTGCGAAGCTCCGTGTACTGCGAGCGCTGCTACTCGCAGCTCAGAAGGACCGTGGAGCTAGCGGCGAATTCGGAGAGCTCTTCGCTGCACTGCGCCGCTCGCAAGCGGCTTCGTTCTTCGCCTCCTGCCGTCCGGCGAGAGCTGAACTCCGGCGGTCAGTTGCAGCTCTGCCCAACAGCGTGTTCTCAGTTCTGCGGGCAAGCACGCCCTCTTGCCTTGGCCCCGGGAGCAAAGTCCCGAGCGAGCACTCGACTCAGTGCAATGCACCCGGAAGGACGCTCTCGCTCGTCTTTCAAGGAGCGAGTCCTAACAGCAGAAGCAGCAGAGGCACAAACTGCACGACGAGAAGGGACACGTAGAACACGTCTCTGTCCTGGCACATTTTCGTGTGCGAAACTTCCCTCCGGGTCTTCGGGCCTTGCGAAGCTCCGTGTACTGCGAGCGCTGCTACTCGCAGCTCAGAAGGACCGTGGAGCTAGCGGCGAATTCGGAGAGCTCTTCGCTGCACTGCGCCGCTCGCAAGCGGCTTCGTTCTTCGCCTCCTGCCGTCCGGCGAGAGCTGAACTCCGGCGGTCAGTTGCAGCTCTGCCCAACAGCGTGTTCTCAGTTCTGCGGGCAAGCACGCCCTCTTGCCTTGGCCCCGGGAGCAAAGTCCCGAGCGAGCACTCGACTCAGTGCAATGCACCCGGAAGGACGCTCTCGCTCGTCTTTCAAGGAGCGAGTCCTAACAGCAGAAGCAGCAGAGGCACAAACTGCACGACGAGAAGGGACAACGTAGAACACGTCTCTGTCCTGGCACATTTTCGTGTGCGAAACTTCCCTCCGGGTCTTCGGGCCTTGCGAAGCTCCGTGTACTGCGAGCGCTGCTACTCGCAGCTCAGAAGGACCGTGGAGCTAGCGGCGAATTCGGAGAGCTCTTCGCTGCACTGCGCCGCTCGCAAGCGGCTTCGTTCTTCGCCTCCTGCCGTCCGGCGAGAGCTGAACTCCGGCGGTCAGTTGCAGCTCTGCCCAACAGCGTGTTCTCAGTTCTGCGGGCAAGCACGCCCTCTTGCCTTGGCCCCGGGAGCAAAGTCCCGAGCGAGCACTCGACTCAGTGCAATGCACCCGGAAGGACGCTCTCGCTCGTCTTTCAAGGAGCGAGTCCTAACAGCAGAAGCAGCAGAGGCACAAACTGCACGACGAGAAGGGACAACGTAGAACACGTCTCTGTCCTGGCACATTTTCGTGTGCGAAACTTCCCTCCGGGTCTTCGGGCCTTGCGAAGCTCCGTGTACTGCGAGCGCTGCTACTCGCAGCTCAGAAGGACCGTGGAGCTAGCGGCGAATTCGGAGAGCTCTTCGCTGCACTGCGCCGCTCGCAAGCGGCTTCGTTCTTCGCCTCCTGCCGTCCGGCGAGAGCTGAACTCCGGCGGTCAGTTGCAGCTCTGCCCAACAGCGTGTTCTCAGTTCTGCGGGCAAGCACGCCCTCTTGCCTTGGCCCCGGGAGCAAAGTCCCGAGCGAGCACTCGACTCAGTGCAATGCACCCGGAAGGACGCTCTCGCTCGTCTTTCAAGGAGCGAGTCCTAACAGCAGAAGCAGCAGAGGCACAAACTGCACGACGAGAAGGGACAACGTAGAACACGTCTCTGTCCTGGCACATTTTCGTGTGCGAAACTTCCCTCCGGGTCTTCGGGCCTTGCGAAGCTCCGTGTACTGCGAGCGCTGCTACTCGCAGCTCAGAAGGACCGTGGAGCTAGCGGCGAATTCGGAGAGCTCTTCGCTGCACTGCGCCGCTCGCAAGCGGCTTCGTTCTTCGCCTCCTGCCGTCCGGCGAGAGCTGAACTCCGGCGGTCAGTTGCAGCTCTGCCCAACAGCGTGTTCTCAGTTCTGCGGGCAAGCACGCCCTCTTGCCTTGGCCCCGGGAGCAAAGTCCCGAGCGAGCACTCGACTCAGTGCAATGCACCCGGAAGGACGCTCTCGCTCGTCTTTCAAGGAGCGAGTCCTAACAGCAGAAGCAGCAGAGGCACAAACTGCACGACGAGAAGGGACAACGTAGAACACGTCTCTGTCCTGGCACATTTTCGTGTGCGAAACTTCCCTCCGGGTCTTCGGGCCTTGCGAAGCTCCGTGTACTGCGAGCGCTGCTACTCGCAGCTCAGAAGGACCGTGGAGCTAGCGGCGAATTCGGAGAGCTCTTCGCTGCACTGCGCCGCTCGCAAGCGGCTTCGTTCTTCGCCTCCTGCCGTCCGGCGAGAGCTGAACTCCGGCGGTCAGTTGCAGCTCTGCCCAACAGCGTGTTCTCAGTTCTGCGGGCAAGCACGCCCTCTTGCCTTGGCCCCGGGAGCAAAGTCCCGAGCGAGCACTCGACTCAGTGCAATGCACCCGGAAGGACGCTCTCGCTCGTCTTTCAAGGAGCGAGTCCTAACAGCAGAAGCAGCAGAGGCACAAACTGCACGACGAGAAGGGACAACGTAGAACACGTCTCTGTCCTGGCACATTTTCGTGTGCGAAACTTCCCTCCGGGTCTTCGGGCCTTGCGAAGCTCCGTGTACTGCGAGCGCTGCTACTCGCAGCTCAGAAGGACCGTGGAGCTAGCGGCGAATTCGGAGAGCTCTTCGCTGCACTGCGCCGCTCGCAAGCGGCTTCGTTCTTCGCCTCCTGCCGTCCGGCGAGAGCTGAACTCCGGCGGTCAGTTGCAGCTCTGCCCAACAGCGTGTTCTCAGTTCTGCGGGCAAGCACGCCCTCTTGCCTTGGCCCCGGGAGCAAAGTCCCGAGCGAGCACTCGACTCAGTGCAATGCACCGGAAGGACGCTCTCGCTCGTCTTTCAAGGAGCGAGTCCTAACAGCAGAAGCAGCAGAGGCACAAACTGCACGACGAGAAGGGACAACGTAGAACACGTCTCTGTCCTGGCACATTTTCGTGTGCGATACTTCCCTCCGGGTCTTCGGGCCTTGCGAAGCTCCGTGTACTGCGAGCGCTGCTACTCGCAGCTCAGAAGGACCGTGGAGCTAGCGGCGAATTCGGAGAGCTCTTCGCTGCACTGCGCCGCTCGCAAGCGGCTTCGTTCTTCGCCTCCTGCCGTCCGGCGAGAGCTGAACTCCGGCGGTCAGTTGCAGCTCTGCCCAACAGCGTGTTCTCAGTTCTGCGGGCAAGCACGCCCTCTTGCCTTGGCCCCGGGAGCAAAGTCCCGAGCGAGCACTCGACTCAGTGCAATGCACCCGGAAGGACGCTCTCGCTCGTCTTTCAAGGAGCGAGTCCTAACAGCAGAAGCAGCAGAGGCACAAACTGCACGACGAGAAGGGACAACGTAGAACACGTCTCTGTCCTGGCACATTTTCGTGTGCGAAACTTCCCTCCGGGTCTTCGGGCCTTGCGAAGCTCCGTGTACTGCGAGCGCTGCTACTCGCAGCTCAGAAGGACCGTGGAGCTAGCGGCGAATTCGGAGAGCTCTTCGCTGCACTGCGCCGCTCGCAAGCGGCTTCGTTCTTCGCCTCCTGCCGTCCGGCGAGAGCTGAACTCCGGCGGTCAGTTGCAGCTCTGCCCAACAGCGTGTTCTCAGTTCTGCGGGCAAGCACGCCCTCTTGCCTTGGCCCCGGGAGCAAAGTCCCGAGCGAGCACTCGACTCAGTGCAATGCACCCGGAAGGACGCTCTCGCTCGTCTTTCAAGGAGCGAGTCCTAACAGCAGAAGCAGCAGAGGCACAAACTGCACGACGAGAAGGGACAACGTAGAACACGTCTCTGTCCTGGCACATTTTCGTGTGCGAAACTTCCCTCCGGGTCTTCGGGCCTTGCGAAGCTCCGTGTACTGCGAGCGCTGCTACTCGCAGCTCAGAAGGACCGTGGAGCTAGCGGCGAATTCGGAGAGCTCTTCGCTGCACTGCGCCGCTCGCAAGCGGCTTCGTTCTTCGCCTCCTGCCGTCCGGCGAGAGCTGAACTCCGGCGGTCAGTTGCAGCTCTGCCCAACAGCGTGTTCTCAGTTCTGCGGGCAAGCACGCCCTCTTGCCTTGGCCCCGGGAGCAAAGTCCCGAGCGAGCACTCGACTCAGTGCAATGCACCCGGAAGGACGCTCTCGCTCGTCTTTCAAGGAGCGAGTCCTAACAGCAGAAGCAGCAGAGGCACAAACTGCACGACGAGAAGGGACAACGTAGAACACGTCTCTGTCCTGGCACATTTTCGTGTGCGATACTTCCCTCCGGGTCTTCGGGCCTTGCGAAGCTCCGTGTACTGCGAGCGCTGCTACTCGCAGCTCAGAAGGACCGTGGAGCTAGCGGCGAATTCGGAGAGCTCTTCGCTGCACTGCGCCGCTCGCAAGCGGCTTCGTTCTTCGCCTCCTGCCGTCCGGCGAGAGCTGAACTCCGGCGGTCAGTTGCAGCTCTGCCCAACAGCGTGTTCTCAGTTCTGCGGGCAAGCACGCCCTCTTGCCTTGGCCCCGGGAGCAAAGTCCCGAGCGAGCACTCGACTCAGTGCAATGCACCCGGAAGGACGCTCTCGCTCGTCTTTCAAGGAGCGAGTCCTAACAGCAGAAGCAGCAGAGGCACAAACTGCACGACGAGAAGGGACAACGTAGAACACGTCTCTGTCCTGGCACATTTTCGTGTGCGAAACTTCCCTCCGGGTCTTCGGGCCTTGCGAAGCTCCGTGTACTGCGAGCGCTGCTACTCGCAGCTCAGAAGGACCGTGGAGCTAGCGGCGAATTCGGAGAGCTCTTCGCTGCACTGCGCCGCTCGCAAGCGGCTTCGTTCTTCGCCTCCTGCCGTCCGGCGAGAGCTGAACTCCGGCGGTCAGTTGCAGCTCTGCCCAACAGCGTGTTCTCAGTTCTGCGGGCAAGCACGCCCTCTTGCCTTGGCCCCGGGAGCAAAGTCCCGAGCGAGCACTCGACTCAGTGCAATGCACCCGGAAGGACGCTCTCGCTCGTCTTTCAAGGAGCGAGTCCTAACAGCAGAAGCAGCAGAGGCACAACTGCACGACGAGAAGGGACAACGTAGAACACGTCTCTGTCCTGGCACATTTTCGTGTGCGAAACTTCCCTCCGGGTCTTCGGGCCTTGCGAAGCTCCGTGTACTGCGAGCGCTGCTACTCGCAGCTCAGAAGGACCGTGGAGCTAGCGGCGAATTCGGAGAGCTCTTCGCTGCACTGCGCCGCTCGCAAGCGGCTTCGTTCTTCGCCTCCTGCCGTCCGGCGAGAGCTGAACTCCGGCGGTCAGTTGCAGCTCTGCCCAACAGCGTGTTCTCAGTTCTGCGGGCAAGCACGCCCTCTTGCCTTGGCCCCGGGAGCAAAGTCCCGAGCGAGCACTCGACTCAGTGCAATGCACCCGGAAGGACGCTCTCGCTCGTCTTTCAAGGAGCGAGTCCTAACAGCAGAAGCAGCAGAGGCACAAACTGCACGACGAGAAGGGACAACGTAGAACACGTCTCTGTCCTGGCACATTTTCGTGTGCGAAACTTCCCTCCGGGTCTTCGGGCCTTGCGAAGCTCCGTGTACTGCGAGCGCTGCTACTCGCAGCTCAGAAGGACCGTGGAGCTAGCGGCGAATTCGGAGAGCTCTTCGCTGCACTGCGCCGCTCGCAAGCGGCTTCGTTCTTCGCCTCCTGCCGTCCGGCGAGAGCTGAACTCCGGCGGTCAGTTGCAGCTCTGCCCAACAGCGTGTTCTCAGTTCTGCGGGCAAGCACGCCCTCTTGCCTTGGCCCCGGGAGCAAAGTCCCGAGCGAGCACTCGACTCAGTGCAATGCACCCGGAAGGACGCTCTCGCTCGTCTTTCAAGGAGCGAGTCCTAACAGCAGAAGCAGCAGAGGCACAAACTGCACGACGAGAAGGGACAACGTAGAACACGTCTCTGTCCTGGCACATTTTCGTGTGCGAAACTTCCCTCCGGGTCTTCGGGCCTTGCGAAGCTCCGTGTACTGCGAGCGCTGCTACTCGCAGCTCAGAAGGACCGTGGAGCTAGCGGCGAATTCGGAGAGCTCTTCGCTGCACTGCGCCGCTCGCAAGCGGCTTCGTTCTTCGCCTCCTGCCGTCCGGCGAGAGCTGAACTCCGGCGGTCAGTTGCAGCTCTGCCCAACAGCGTGTTCTCAGTTCTGCGGGCAAGCACGCCCTCTTGCCTTGGCCCCGGGAGCAAAGTCCCGAGCGAGCACTCGACTCAGTGCAATGCACCCGGAAGGACGCTCTCGCTCGTCTTTCAAGGAGCGAGTCCTAACAGCAGAAGCAGCAGAGGCACAAACTGCACGACGAGAAGGGACAACGTAGAACACGTCTCTGTCCTGGCACATTTTCGTGTGCGAAACTTCCCTCCGGGTCTTCGGGCCTTGCGAAGCTCCGTGTACTGCGAGCGCTGCTACTCGCAGCTCAGAAGGACCGTGGAGCTAGCGGCGAATTCGGAGAGCTCTTCGCTGCACTGCGCCGCTCGCAAGCGGCTTCGTTCTTCGCCTCCTGCCGTCCGGCGAGAGCTGAACTCCGGCGGTCAGTTGCAGCTCTGCCCAACAGCGTGTTCTCAGTTCTGCGGGCAAGCACGCCCTCTTGCCTTGGCCCCGGGAGCAAAGTCCCGAGCGAGCACTCGACTCAGTGCAATGCACCCGGAAGGACGCTCTCGCTCGTCTTTCAAGGAGCGAGTCCTAACAGCAGAAGCAGCAGAGGCACAAACTGCACGACGAGAAGGGACAACGTAGAACACGTCTCTGTCCTGGCACATTTTCGTGTGCGAAACTTCCCTCCGGGTCTTCGGGCCTTGCGAAGCTCCGTGTACTGCGAGCGCTGCTACTCGCAGCTCAGAAGGACCGTGGAGCTAGCGGCGAATTCGGAGAGCTCTTCGCTGCACTGCGCCGCTCGCAAGCGGCTTCGTTCTTCGCCTCCTGCCGTCCGGCGAGAGCTGAACTCCGGCGGTCAGTTGCAGCTCTGCCCAACAGCGTGTTCTCAGTTCTGCGGGCAAGCACGCCCTCTTGCCTTGGCCCCGGGAGCAAAGTCCCGAGCGAGCACTCGACTCAGTGCAATGCACCCGGAAGGACGCTCTCGCTCGTCTTTCAAGGAGCGAGTCCTAACAGCAGAAGCAGCAGAGGCACAAACTGCACGACGAGAAGGGACAACGTAGAACACGTCTCTGTCCTGGCACATTTTCGTGTGCGAAACTTCCCTCCGGGTCTTCGGGCCTTGCGAAGCTCCGTGTACTGCGAGCGCTGCTACTCGCAGCTCAGAAGGACCGTGGAGCTAGCGGCGAATTCGGAGAGCTCTTCGCTGCACTGCGCCGCTCGCAAGCGGCTTCGTTCTTCGCCTCCTGCCGTCCGGCGAGAGCTGAACTCCGGCGGTCAGTTGCAGCTCTGCCCAACAGCGTGTTCTCAGTTCTGCGGGCAAGCACGCCCTCTTGCCTTGGCCCCGGGAGCAAAGTCCCGAGCGAGCACTCGACTCAGTGCAATGCACCCGGAAGGACGCTCTCGCTCGTCTTTCAAGGAGCGAGTCCTAACAGCAGAAGCAGCAGAGGCACAAACTGCACGACGAGAAGGGACAACGTAGAACACGTCTCTGTCCTGGCACATTTTCGTGTGCGAAACTTCCCTCCGGGTCTTCGGGCCTTGCGAAGCTCCGTGTACTGCGAGCGCTGCTACTCGCAGCTCAGAAGGACCGTGGAGCTAGCGGCGAATTCGGAGAGCTCTTCGCTGCACTGCGCCGCTCGCAAGCGGCTTCGTTCTTCGCCTCCTGCCGTCCGGCGAGAGCTGAACTCCGGCGGTCAGTTGCAGCTCTGCCCAACAGCGTGTTCTCAGTTCTGCGGGCAAGCACGCCCTCTTGCCTTGGCCCCGGGAGCAAAGTCCCGAGCGAGCACTCGACTCAGTGCAATGCACCCGGAAGGACGCTCTCGCTCGTCTTTCAAGGAGCGAGTCCTAACAGCAGAAGCAGCAGAGGCACAAACTGCACGACGAGAAGGGACAACGTAGAACACGTCTCTGTCCTGGCACATTTTCGTGTGCGAAACTTCCCTCCGGGTCTTCGGGCCTTGCGAAGCTCCGTGTACTGCGAGCGCTGCTACTCGCAGCTCAGAAGGACCGTGGAGCTAGCGGCGAATTCGGAGAGCTCTTCGCTGCACTGCGCCGCTCGCAAGCGGCTTCGTTCTTCGCCTCCTGCCGTCCGGCGAGAGCTGAACTCCGGCGGTCAGTTGCAGCTCTGCCCAACAGCGTGTTCTCAGTTCTGCGGGCAAGCACGCCCTCTTGCCTTGGCCCCGGGAGCAAAGTCCCGAGCGAGCACTCGACTCAGTGCAATGCACCCGGAAGGACGCTCTCGCTCGTCTTTCAAGGAGCGAGTCCTAACAGCAGAAGCAGCAGAGGCACAAACTGCACGACGAGAAGGGACAACGTAGAACACGTCTCTGTCCTGGCACATTTTCGTGTGCGAAACTTCCCTCCGGGTCTTCGGGCCTTGCGAAGCTCCGTGTACTGCGAGCGCTGCTACTCGCAGCTCAGAAGGACCGTGGAGCTAGCGGCGAATTCGGAGAGCTCTTCGCTGCACTGCGCCGCTCGCAAGCGGCTTCGTTCTTCGCCTCCTGCCGTCCGGCGAGAGCTGAACTCCGGCGGTCAGTTGCAGCTCTGCCCAACAGCGTGTTCTCAGTTCTGCGGGCAAGCACGCCCTCTTGCCTTGGCCCCGGGAGCAAAGTCCCGAGCGAGCACTCGACTCAGTGCAATGCACCCGGAAGGACGCTCTCGCTCGTCTTTCAAGGAGCGAGTCCTAACAGCAGAAGCAGCAGAGGCACAAACTGCACGACGAGAAGGGACAACGTAGAACACGTCTCTGTCCTGGCACATTTTCGTGTGCGAAACTTCCCTCCGGGTCTTCGGGCCTTGCGAAGCTCCGTGTACTGCGAGCGCTGCTACTCGCAGCTCAGAAGGACCGTGGAGCTAGCGGCGAATTCGGAGAGCTCTTCGCTGCACTGCGCCGCTCGCAAGCGGCTTCGTTCTTCGCCTCCTGCCGTCCGGCGAGAGCTGAACTCCGGCGGTCAGTTGCAGCTCTGCCCAACAGCGTGTTCTCAGTTCTGCGGGCAAGCACGCCCTCTTGCCTTGGCCCCGGGAGCAAAGTCCCGAGCGAGCACTCGACTCAGTGCAATGCACCCGGAAGGACGCTCTCGCTCGTCTTTCAAGGAGCGAGTCCTAACAGCAGAAGCAGCAGAGGCACAAACTGCACGACGAGAAGGGACAACGTAGAACACGTCTCTGTCCTGGCACATTTTCGTGTGCGAAACTTCCCTCCGGGTCTTCGGGCCTTGCGAAGCTCCGTGTACTGCGAGCGCTGCTACTCGCAGCTCAGAAGGACCGTGGAGCTAGCGGCGAATTCGGAGAGCTCTTCGCTGCACTGCGCCGCTCGCAAGCGGCTTCGTTCTTCGCCTCCTGCCGTCCGGCGAGAGCTGAACTCCGGCGGTCAGTTGCAGCTCTGCCCAACAGCGTGTTCTCAGTTCTGCGGGCAAGCACGCCCTCTTGCCTTGGCCCCGGGAGCAAAGTCCCGAGCGAGCACTCGACTCAGTGCAATGCACCCGGAAGGACGCTCTCGCTCGTCTTTCAAGGAGCGAGTCCTAACAGCAGAAGCAGCAGAGGCACAAACTGCACGACGAGAAGGGACAACGTAGAACACGTCTCTGTCCTGGCACATTTTCGTGTGCGAAACTTCCCTCCGGGTCTTCGGGCCTTGCGAAGCTCCGTGTACTGCGAGCGCTGCTACTCGCAGCTCAGAAGGACCGTGGAGCTAGCGGCGAATTCGGAGAGCTCTTCGCTGCACTGCGCCGCTCGCAAGCGGCTTCGTTCTTCGCCTCCTGCCGTCCGGCGAGAGCTGAACTCCGGCGGTCAGTTGCAGCTCTGCCCAACAGCGTGTTCTCAGTTCTGCGGGCAAGCACGCCCTCTTGCCTTGGCCCCGGGAGCAAAGTCCCGAGCGAGCACTCGACTCAGTGCAATGCACCCGGAAGGACGCTCTCGCTCGTCTTTCAAGGAGCGAGTCCTAACAGCAGAAGCAGCAGAGGCACAAACTGCACGACGAGAAGGGACAACGTAGAACACGTCTCTGTCCTGGCACATTTTCGTGTGCGAAACTTCCCTCCGGGTCTTCGGGCCTTGCGAAGCTCCGTGTAACTCGCCGAGATGTGCTACTCGCAGCTCAGAAGGACCGTGGAGCTAGCGGCGAATTCGGAGAGCTCTTCGCTGCACTGCGCCGCTCGCAAGCGGCCTTCGTTCTTCGCCTCCTGCCGTCCGGCGAGAGCTGAACTCCGGCGGTCAGTTGCAGCTCTGCCCAACAGCGTGTTCTCAGTTCTGCGGGCAAGCACGCCCTCTTGCCTTGGCCCCGGGAGGCAAAGTCCCGAGCGAGCACTCGACTCAGTGCAATGCACCCGGAAGGACGCTCTCGCTCGTCTTTCAAGGAGCGAGTCCTAACAGCAGAAGCAGCAGAGGCACAAACTGCACGACGAGAAGGGACAACGTAGAACACGTCTCTGTCCTGGCACATTTTCGTGTGCGAAACTTCCCTCCGGGTCTTCGGGCCTTGCGAAGCTCCGTGTAA